>NC_135231.1:8152963-8210463 GCF_052324685.1 Brachyhypopomus gauderio | reverse complement strand
GGCTCATGGATATGAGAAAATTATTCTAGTGCCTTTATTGAGATGGTTGCGCGTGTGTGTTTGTGCGAGCGTGCATGTGTGTGTGTGTGTGTGTGTGTGTGTGTGTGTGTTTTGTGTTCGCATATGTGTGTGTGTGTGTGTGTTTTGTGTTCGCATATGTGTGTGTGTGTGTGTGTGTGTGTGTTAGCAGGTTGTCTCCCAGAATGGGACTCTGTAGTATGCTGGCCCAAAGCAGCTGTTGGAGACACAGTCCACTCCCTCTGTCCTGCTGTCTTCACTCTCTTCAGCAACACCACAGGTACGTCACATGACCCACCAGACATCCAACCATCTCAGACCCCCATAGTACACTAGTACATAGGACCACCGATGTCCTCCTCAGGACTGTGATATCATCATGCAGACATTTAGTGGGCCTATATTCTCTACCAAGTCCGACAAAATATGCAGCAATATCTAATTTATTTCCTATATAATGTTATGCAAAAATATTGAAATGGTCCTTCGTGTAGCAATTGTTATGCTAGCATTTCTGGACTACGTTATCAGAGCAATAATGGCATGACATTATTAGTGGCATGACAGTACAACACAGGTTAGTTTAGGCATGATACATTTTAAAAGTCATGTGTGCCATAATTAAAACCTTCCCTCCAATCTAACAGGGCACATGTTGATCTTAAATACATACACACACACACACGCACGCGCGCGCGCGCGCGCGCACACACACGCACGCACGCACGCACATGTATGTAGGCTCTTCATTTTGGTTATGGCTGCCCCCTAGAGGTGTAGTTGCACCTCTGGGTCTGAAGGCAAAATCATGCAGTTGCCTGGTGAGGATCATGACAATAAACCCTTTAAGTGGACTCTCCTTTCTCTTTTTTCATTTCATATAATGATGTGTCTACACTGCGCTGTTGCCTTCAAGTGGAGAGGGGGATGTTGGGATAGCCTTTTATTGGCAAAGAGGAAATTGGTTTCTTTCAACATCAGGATTCATGCCCCAAGTGAGGACTTCCTGCACCTCAGTGCCTTAGTGTCATAAAGCATCGTATTATCTTCTTTTTTTCACTGGAAAGTGGCTCTATATGTATATAGCAGTCCTCCTATCATATATCCGACATTCCCTGTAGTATAATCCCGTATAGAGCATTATCATCTGTCTCCATTTCTGAAATACCCCAGACTTTAATATTTCCCACTTCCACCACATCACTAATCTCCTGAACTATATGCCACATACATATATTAATATGGGATATTTGCAACCCCTTCCAGATAGAGTTCCTCCAATCACGCACGAGTCTTTCATTTCCGCTTGGACTCTGGGCCTGTGACGTGCATACGGGATTTGATCAGCTCTGTGCGGTTAGAACTTGACTCGGACCGAAAAGTCTCAGACACACTGGCCGTCTCCTTCACTCTCAGTGCAGGCATGTTTCTTTTTGAGCACACTGTTTCTGCGAAGGGCTTACTGATTTTAAAAAAAGTATTTGCTTCATTTGTTTGTCGTGTCCCGTTCCAGCTCATATTTACACTGCAGAGTCTTGCACGTCACAGGTCTTAGTCTGTCACAAGAAGCTCTGCGGTAGGCATTATTACCTGTCATTTTCTGATCCATCTGAGGTTTTCCATCAATGAACTGTCTTGCTTTCACCTCTGAATCTCATTCTACACAACTGGATAATCATCACCATTAGAATCAGTAAACTCTGTAGTGTTGGGTTATTTAGTCTTTGGTGCCCCAAAAGAACTGTCATAGAACAGAACACATAACATGATACCAACATCCAGCTAATCGGGGAGTAGACACCTCCCAACACTGTCTAATCAATAATATGTAGCGTACAAACAGCTTTGGATGTTGGCAGTAACGACCAGTGTTGCCATAGTTACTTTGAAACAGTAATCCGACTACTGACTACTGACTACTTCTTTAAAAAGTAACTCAGTTAAGTTACTGACTACTTGCTTTTAAAAGTAACTAAGTTAGATTACTTTTAGTTACTTTCAGCAGAGGCTGATCCCCCGCCCCTATAACATGAAAATGACTACCAGTTCTGCCAATACTCACTTTATTGACATGTATTTTAACCGGAACATCAAAAATGACACTGGCATTTGTAAACTTTTTCTTGAAATAGGCTTACATGTTTTTTAAATAAATAAATAAGACAGTCTTTCTGTTCAACTCCGCCCACTTACAGGGTTGCCAACTGTCACGCATTGAGACACACGCATTTGACTGTCTTCACACGCTTACGCCACACTTCCGATATCTCACGCCGAAAAAAAAATCCAGTTTATTTACCTCTGATCCACATCTATGATTCAATGAGTTACTAGTTCGATCTGGCGCCAACCACCGGCGATCGATCGATCGCGATATAATACTGAATTTAGTCAATTTTACACCCCGCCCGGTAACAATTTACTTTCGCCGCCAAGCCCCGGTTTTTTTTTTTTTTTCAGGTTTGACGTTGTGTTTTTGAAAGTAGACAGCACTCTGTCGCCAGGACAGAGTGTACAACGGACCTTAATGTTGTCTTCCTTAGCCGAAATAAAATCAAAATAATGCCTGTATTTCCAGCTGCTAAAGGCGAACCTCTCCTTCCATCTGACTTTGGCGCCGCAGAGCAGAGATGACGTAACCGCGTAAGAAACGTGTAGCCAAAAAATAAGAATGAATAAATATAACCTACGTTCCCCCGAAATGCAGAAATAGTAACGCACGATGTTTTAGATAAGTAACTTTAATCTGACTACTAGTTTTTAAATAGTAGTTGCGTTAGACTACTCGTTACTGAAAAAAGTAGTCCGACTACAGTAACGCGTTACTAAGTAACGCGTTACCGGCATCACTGGTAACGACGGACACTAACATCAAATGAAGCGACGGAAATCTACCAAATCAAAAGAGAGGGTTGAAGCGAGACTTACACAAGCCGAGAAACACACAGGTGCCCCTCAAAGCACTGATCATGTAAGGACAAATCCAGCCAGTCAACACGGCCCCATAGCAACAGTTTGACAGCTACTTTTCTACGGCACTCAGCTAGCCTGTAAGAATACGACACCTGCATGAAGATAACCAATCAGTATCGCTTCCTGAGGACCTGTTAATGAAACTGCTCCCATGTTCAGTCCATGGGTCCCTGGAGAAATGGGGACATTCTCAGGAGAAGAAGACCAATACACATACATTGGCTAAATGGTATTATAATTCTAGTGAGACTTTTAAAGGGTATAATGATTTTTTACATTCATGATGATTCATTATACAGAAATATGTCAAATTTGAGTGTCTGTAAAAAGCTTCAGTACGCAGGACTCTTGAACACGACTTTCTGAAACTGAACAAGGGCCAATTCACAATTTTCTACAGGTTTTTGTCATATTGATGTATTAACATGCAAGTCCAAGTTCGCCACTCAGGATTGCATGTCCTTTTTGTTTCTTTACCGTTGACCTTTGGCCTTTGGTCTGGCAGGTACCGTGAGTCGAAACTGCACCAGTGGAGGATGGTCCCACCCGTTTCCACCCTACCATGAAGCCTGCAGCGTGGAGGATGACATCCCCGAGGCTAGTGGAGCTGAGAACATCCCCACGTGTAGCACCCTCATCCCTCAGGCCATATCTGATCACACTTACTAGGAACCAAACTTCAGTCCACAATGGATCAAAATTAATCAGAGCATAACGTATATAAGACTACGGTGTTAATGTGATTCTGGTCTTGAGATTGTTGTGTTCAGTGCAGGTTTTTTGGGATGGAATGTTCAGTTGTTGTTTTGTTTGTTAGTTAGTTTGTTTAAATGTGATCAACATGATGGTGGGTTCATAAATGTAAACAGAACCACACTTCTGTTGTATGTTTTGGGTTTGGGTTTGATTTTGTATATATGGTCCATATTAATATTATATGGCCCATATTAATATTTGACAAAACATATATAAATATCTTAGAATAGTCATTAAATGGATTTTAAACATTAATGTCTATGACCTTTAAGAACTTCAGTTAAACTTGTTTTCTCGGTTGGTTGTTGCATGTATTATCATCATCAGTGGTCTGAGGGTTTCTTCCAGAGATACTTGTGTCAGATGCCAGCTAATTAGACAGCATGTTCCCTACGGGGAGTTTGGGCTTGTTTGTTAATAAAATATGCTCTGAGAGCAACCTGATCATTTAATTATGTTTTTCTCAGGGTTTGTCTGGTTGACATGTTGGTTAGTTCTGCCTGGCAGCCTTTCAGGCTTAACATCCTGTTAATCCTATCGGGCTTAACATCCTGTTAATCCTATCAGGCTTAATGTCCTCTTAGTCCTATAGGGCTTAACTTCATGTTAGTCCTAAAGGACTTAAATTCCTCTTAGTCCTATAGGGCTTAAATTCATGTTAGTCCTAAAGGACTTAAATTCCTCTTAGTCCTATAGGGCTTAACTTCATGTTGGTCCTAAAGGACTTAAATTCCTCTTAGTCCTATAGGGCTTAGCTTCATGTTAGTCCTATTGGGCTTAACTGGTTGCTTTCAAAGTATTTACAACCAGTTACTAAATATGTCATTTTATTTACGATCATTATTGTCTAATGACGTCTCTGATTCCTGTAGAGCTGCTGCTGACTCCATTGCCTTTAATCTGAGGCTTTAATCTACACTTCAGTGTCATCTTTTCCTTTAAAATCCATTTAGCTACAGTTCAAAGACAAACCATCCAGTGCTGTCGTCCCAACACTTGTGGGCTGTGCTGTACAGGAACAGCTGTCTGTGTCACTCGTGGGTCAGACTGGTTGTGATGGTGACACTTCCTGTGATGCAGGACTCTTACTTCACCACGGTGAAGCTGATCTACTCCATCGGCTACGGAGCCTCCCTTTTCTCCCTCACGGTTGCCGTGGCAATCCTGGTCTTCTTCAGGTACTTCAGCCCTTCATTGCTTGGTGATCTCTGTTGCACATGTTTTTTGACCTGAGCCTTTCAAAACAACCTGTGATTGGCTGACGCCCAGGCTACACATGTTCTTTGAGCTCCGTCCTGTTGTGTTTATCTTTTGGAATTGTTTTTTTGTTTGTTTGTTTGTTTGTTCGTTTTAGCCTTTTCTAAATCTTCCTCTGTGCTAAAAGCAAACCCAGTCGGTGTTCAGCACAAGTGTAACCAAGGCGGTGAACTGCCAGTGCGCTGCTAACTGGGTATCGTAGCGGTGGCATTTGGGCGGGTCTCTGCTCGGAGGCCCTGTGGGCTGGTGGCTCGTGTTTAACGTGATAACACGTGGAATTACTGGGTGCTTCGCTGATTGCAGCTGAGTCTTCGGAGAGCAACAGAGCTGCGACAAGATCACGGTGCCATTTACCCGACGAAGCGTAAGACCACGATAGCCTTTCCTTAGCCTGAGTGTCGAAAGCCAAAAAGGCACTGCAGGAATCATTCTCACCTGTAGATGGAGGCGGAGGGCCTCAGGGGAAAGGTCTGCTTATCTTTCTGGGCTTGTCTCTCTCTTTCTGTTTCTACCTCACACTTGTAGACACACACACACATTTTTAAGCACAAAGTCACACACACACACACACACACACACACACACACACACACACACACACACACACACACACACACACACACACACACACACACTAACCCTATTAATTCGAGTGTCATTTTTTTGTTGTTACCAGGACTATAGGCTAGGCTTCATATTTTTATCCCTGTGTGTGTGTGTGTGTGCGTGTGCGTGTGTGTGTGTGTGTGTGTGTGTGTGTGTGTGTGTGTGTGTGTGTGTGTGTGTGGACAGGAGGCTGCGTTGTGCCCGGAACTACATCCACATCCAGCTGTTCTTCAGTTTTATCCTCAAAGCTGCGTCTGTGTTCATAAAGGACGCGACCCTGTTTGCCAGCGACGACACCGACCACTGCTCCCTCTCTACAGTATGTGTGTCTACACACAGACCAGATCTACACACAGACTAGATCTACACCTAGACAGGTCTACACATAGACCAGATCTACACAGACCAGGTCTATACACCGACCAGATCTACACCTAGACAGGTCTACACACAAACAGGTCTACACACAGACCAGACATCCTTTCACAGTCGGTGAGTCATGCGTATCTTGGAGGGAGACTCATGACAAACACATGAGTTGCAATTTCCCTGGAAGATTTCAACATCCCCTGCTGTTCTTTTTCTCCTCTCAGTTTCTATTTCTTTCCTTATATTTCCTTCATCTCATCTGTTTATTTTTCATCTCTTTTGCATATCTTTCTCTTTTTCTTCTCCCCTTCCACTCTCTCCCTCTCCCTCTCTCCCTCTCCCTCTCTCTCCCCCTGTAGGCTGCCTGTAAGGCGTCTGTCGTGTTCTGCCACTACTGTGTGATGAGTAACTTCTCCTGGCTGCTGGTGGAGGCCGTGTACCTCACCTCCCTTCTCGTGTCAGCCCTGCCCCGCAGTCGCCGCTGTCTCTGGGGGTTCGCTCTGCTGGGCTGGGGTGAGGGGGTTCTGACTCTGTATCACTCTGCTGGGCTGGGGTGAGGGGGTTCTGACTCTGTATCACTCTGCTGGGCTGGGGTGAGGGGGACCTGACTCTGTATCACTCTGCTGGGCTGGGGTGAGGGGGACCTGACTCTGTATCACTCTGCTAGGCTGGGGTGAGGGGAACCTGACTGTTTCGCTCTGCTGGGCTGGGGTGAGGGGAACCTGACTCTGTATCACTCTGCTGGGCTGGGGTGAGGGGGACCTGACTCTGTTGCACTCTGCTGGGCTGGGGTGAGGGGGACCTGACTCTGTTGCACTCTGCTGGGCTGGGGTGAGGGGGACCTGACTCTGTTGCACTCTGCTGGGCTGGGGTGAGGGGGACCTGACTCTGTTGCACTCTGCTGGGCTGGGGTGAGGGGGACCTGACTCTGTTGCACTCTGCTGGGCTGGGGTGAGGGGGACCTGACTCTGTTGCACTCTGCTGGGCTGGGGTGAGGGGGACCTGACTCTGTTTCACTCTGCTGGGCTGGGGTGAGGGGGACCTGACTCTGCTGCACTCTGCTGGGCTGGGGTGAGGGGGTCCTGACTCTGTTTCACTCTGCTGGGCTGGGGTGAGGGGGACCTGACTCTGTTTCACTCTGCTGGGCTGGGGTGAGGGGGACCTGACTCTGTTGCACTCTGCTGGGCTGGGGTGAGGGGGTCCTGACTCTGTATCACTCTGCTGGGCTGGGGTGAGGGGGTCCTGACTCTGTTTCACTCTGCTGGGCTGGGGTGAGGGGGACCTGACTCTGTTGCACTCTGCTGGGCTGGGGTGAGGGGGTTCTGACTCTGTATCACTCTGCTGGGCTGGGGTGAGGGGGTTCTGACTCTGTATCACTCTGCTGGGCTGGGGTGAGGGGGACCTGACTCTGTTTCACTCTGCTGGGCTGGGGTGAGGGGGACCTGACTCTGCTGCACTCTGCTGGGCTGGGGTGAGGGGGACCTGACTCTGTATCACTCTGCTGGGCTGGGGTGAGGGGGACCTGACTCTGTATCACTCTGCTGGGCTGGGGTGAGGGGAACCTGACTCTGTTGCACTCTGCTGGGCTGGGGTGAGGGGGACCTGACTCTGTTGCACTCTGCTGGGCTGGGGTGAGGGGGACCTGACTCTGTTGCACTCTGCTGGGCTGGGGTGAGGGGGACCTGACTCTGCTGCACTCTGCTGGGCTGGGGTGAGGGGGACCTGACTCTGTATCACTCTGCTGGGCTGGGGTGAGGGGAACCTGACTGTTTCGCTCTGCTGGGCTGGGGTGAGGGGAACCTGACTCTGTTGCACTCTGCTGGGCTGGGGTGAGGGGGACCTGACTCTGTTGCACTCTGCTGGGCTGGGGTGAGGGGGACCTGACTCTGTTGCACTCTGCTGGGCTGGGGTGAGAAGACCCTGCAGGTGTTGATGGTGGTGGGGAAGGGTGGGCGGTGGAGCAGAGATAACCAGCACAACATGATAGCAAAGTCAAAGAAGCAGAAGAGAGAAGCAAAGGAACGCACGTTTACACACAAAATGCAAATGAAGAACTATCTGTAACTGTATCTGTATCTGTAACCAGCTAATCAGCACGCACACAGCCAACCAATCAGTACACCTAACCTGCAACCAGCAAACCAATCAGTACACTTCACCTGGCACCAGCCAACCAATACTTTTTACCCTATCAAATCCGTGTGCAGCATCACCAACCACTTAACCATCTCAGACACACAATACAAAATTTCACACACACCAGCCCCAGCCAACACACAACACCTCAGAGAATGCACACAAACCACAAACAGCCAGCTGAGAAGCGCTCAGTAAGATAAGTGCTTCTTCCTCGGTGCTGAAGAGAGCCACATAACAGCGTCTCGGACTCGGGCGGTTCTTCCATCTCCGTCTGGCTCTCGCTGTGCCATTCTTCCTCACGCAGCAGTGCTCGGCTGTCTCTAACGATTAGAATCTGCGGGCAGCTGCTTGTTGCTTCTGATTCCTCTGACAGTTCCTCTCTTTGTCTCTTCCCTTATCTTCTTGCTCTCTTTGAGGAATAGATCTTTCATTCGAAATCTTTGCCCTTAAAATGTAAAACATATCAGATTATTTGTGTTTTAAAATGTAATAACAGCAAATAATTGCTTAACGCTTCAGACTAAATTAATATTTTTCATTTTCATTCATTTCTTTCTTATTTAAATTTTTTTTCGAGACGTCTTGTTCTAGACAACTGATTTGTAATAATCACTTAATCGGTTAACTTCAACGAACACAATAAATGGCTTTCCCAGACTGGTTCATGGTTTTGATTGCAAACATTTAAATCTTATTTTATAACATGCATCATTAACAGAATTATGTGGAAAGTCAATTTCATTTGCAGATACCATGCTCTTCCGAGTTGATTAAAACCCTTTTTTTTTTTGTTTTAGAACTTTATATTTTATAACTTCCTCTGTTTGGGTGGAGTGGTAACATGTGTGACCTGTGGTGAAGGTGGTGTATATTGCAGTGATTCTAAGTGTGATTACGAGATCTTTGAAGCAGACTAAATGTTCCCCACCTGATCTTCATGCAGTGATGTGGAATTCTGGGCACTTCACAGATGTTATGTGTCACCTGTAAATGTAATCACGTGGCTTGCATAATTTTATATGATTACAGAGGATTTGTCAGTCAATTTCTCTCCCTGTACTTCTAATATTCCCTCTCTCCTTCTCTCCATCTCTCTCTCCATCTCTCTTTTCTCCAGGAGTTCCTCTGGGTTTCATTATCCTCTGGATTGGCTCGCGGATGTATTTTGAGGACACTGAGTAAGTGTCTCTTCCTTGAGAGACGTCTTTGTGAAGTTCTGCCATTTGAGAAAACATCTCCTTCACTGAATTGTAGCCTTGTTTCTCTGCTATACAGGGAATAGCATCATGGTTATGGCGGGAGGAACTGATCCTTTCATATTCGGTTTCTTTGTGCTTTATTACTGGACACACTTATGGTGTCTGCATTGACTCTATTATATTTCTTCAGGTAGCTAATATAATGTTTACTTAATGTATTTTTCAGGTGCTGGGACATTAATGAAGACTCTCCATACTGGTGGATTATCAAGGGGCCGATAGTTGTGTCCATCGGGGTAACGTAGCGTGCACCTGCACACACATCCAGACCATCTGGCCTGTCCCTCTTCCTTTCCATCCTCTTCCTCTCCTTCCTCTTCCTCTCTTTAAATTGATACTGTTTTATTCTGGGGTTTTTTTTTTGTTTGTACAGATCAACTTTATGTTATTCATGAATATCGTAAGGATTCTGATCCAAAAGTTGAACCCACGCCTGATCCAGTTTAATAACTCAGCACAGTACAGGTACGAGACATCCCAGAGGTGACACATGCTGAGCAGAATCACAATTCATATTCATACTTTCCTTCTGGGATTGCAGTCTCACATACATTTTCATATATCTATATTTAAACTCAAATGCCCTCAGAGCAGTTTTAATACATTATCTCATGTAAGATTTTTCCAGCTGCACCATTTTATATCTGACAACCTTCAGCGGTTTCCGATCTGTCATCCAAACCAGAAATGAGAATCTGAAAAAATGTATAGGTTGTTTGTGTTTTTTCTCAGGTTGAGGAATAAACAGTCAAGGGTAAAAGGGTGAACGGGTGAGGTAAAAATAAGTTCATATTTGAATGCCCACTGTTCATTATAGATATCGGAGTTAACATTTTTTGTCAAATAAACTAAAAGCTATTTATCTACGTCTTAGGTTTACCATTCTGTGAGCCAAAGATTCTTTGGAATATCAGGGTTTTTTAAATTAAATGAAACAAACTACAAATTACAAATAAACAAATAACCACAGTTTTGTTTTCTTATAGTAACAGTAACAGTAGCCTCATAGTAACAGTAACAGTAGCCTTATAGTAACAGTAGCAGTAGCCTTATAGTAACAGTAGCAGAGTTAAGAGTAGAGTGAGGTTTGTTTGTTTGTTTGTTTCAGTGGACATCAAAGATATGGCATTACATAGTTATCAAGGTCTTTGTTTTTTATTAGATAATAACTTCACATGATGCACAAGATATGAAGTGTGTATACAGAGCATATCTGAAGATTGTGTGTAAATCTGGGGAGGTGGAGGTGTGTGTGTGTGTGTGTGTGTGTGTGTGTGTGTGTGTGTGTGTGTGTGTGTGTGTGTGTGTGTGTGTGTGTGTGTGTGTGTGTGCGCTCACCATTCCATTTGTTTTGATGGTGTTATCATGGTGAGAGCAGCTTGTAAGAGGTCCAGGCTGTGGTCATGTGTGTGCTGATTTGATGTGGCCTCCTTAAAGGGCAGAGAGATATTGGCATGACACCCTACACGATGCAGCCCTTCCTCTATAAACAGAGTTCTTCATCCTCCACTTCACTACCTTCCCTGTCACTCAGGAGACAGACACTTCGTCTGAGTTTGACAGACACAAATTCAGCTGGAGGGGGGAAAAAAAAGTCGACCAACGGTTTGACAACCCACACAGCTGTCTTAATGTCATAAGACAATGGAGGGTAAAAAGTGTTTTATTTCAAAAGCGTTTTGAAAGGTTGGCCTTTAAAAGGCAATATTGCACTGCGCAAGTGTGAGTGCTCTGGCACACGATGTTACTCGTTCTCGAGGACACTTTCGTTTCCTCTTACCATCATGAATGTTATAAGTACAGCCAAAACACGTACGACTTCTAGTCTTCTGCTATGGGATGGATGGTTCAAATCCCTTGAACTTTGAACTCCTGCTCACTGTGCCGCATTGTGGCTCCTCCCCCCCAGACGCCTCACCAAGTCCACGCTCCTCCTCATCCCCCTGTTCGGGACTCACTACGTGGTCTTCAACTTCCTGCCGGATGACTCCAACCTCAACCTGCGTTTCTGCATTGAGCTTTGCTTTGGATCCTTCCAGGTATCGATCCGCACCTCACATCTGCACCCCCAACCTCCTCACGCCCCCCAACCTCCCCACACCCCCAGCCTCCTCACGCCCCCCAACCTCCCCACACCCCCAGCCTCCTCACGCCCCCCAACCTCCCCACACCCCCAGCCTCCTCACGCCCCCCAACCTCCCCACACCCCCAACCTCCCCACGCCCCCCAACCTCCCCACACCCCCAACCTCCCCACGCCCCCCAACCTCCCCACACCCCCAGCCTCCCCACGCCCCCCAACCTCCCCACACCCCCAACCTCCCCACACCCCCAGCCTCCCCACGCCCCCCAACCTCCCCACGCCCCCCAACCTCCCCACACCCCCAACCTCCCCACGCCCCCCAACCTCCCCACACCCCCAGCCTCCCCACGCCCCCCAACCTCCCCACACTCCCAACCTCCCCACGCCCCCCAACCTCCCCACACCCCCAGCCTCCCCACGCCCCCCAACCTCCCCACACCCCCAGCCTCCTCACGCCCCCCAACCTCCCCACACCCCCAACCTCCCCACGCCCCCCAACCTCCCCACACCCCCAGCCTCCCCACGCCCCCCAACCTCCCCACACCCCCAGCCTCCTCACGCCCCCCCCAACCTCCCCACACCCCCAGCCTCTTCGTCCCCAGGTGCACCGCCCCCACCACACCCACACATCAGTTGTCTCGCCACCGCCACTCAAGCCGGGGCTGCTGTTTTGAACCTGCCGCTTCGCGTTTGATACTTCTCCAATGTAGTACGTCCTTCGTGTCGTCAGTCGTCGGAGTGTTTAGCTGTGGAGAAGCAGGTGACTCACGCTGATCTCAGTCTAGAGCAGCGTGCTGGAGTGTTTGCAGACGTTACTCTGTGAAATGAGTGAGGCAGGTGGTCATATCGTGCTTAATGTCAGAGTTTTTACCACAGAAGCTTGTTAGCACGTTCCCTCAGAGACCTGAGTGAGCTATTATCAGACTGCACAAAGCCCCGGATTACATCAGGTTTGTAATCAGACGGCACCAAGATCCAGATTGTATCAGGCGTGCAATAAGACTGCACCACGGCCCATCTAAACTGGTACACGGTTGCGAATGATTGACACTGCTTGCCAGTACTACCCCATTCACCTGCAAGAGTAGCAATAATCCAATATACAACTTTATAATTACTGTAATTTGTAGTGATTTTGACCTTTTCAAAATGCTTTCACAAAAAACAACTACAAAATACAAAGAACAGAGAAACAGCACAGCCTTATTCCAATCAGTTCTTACTTTCCAAACACTTTCCAGATCAGGCCTGCTAGGTTCTCATGAACATCATGCCCCCTCCTGTTCCACAGGCCACAGTAGGCACTATCAATGCTAGTTCACTACTACAGAGTTTCTTGTACCCTCGTGAGAAGTGTTCTCGTTACTCAAAAGGCGAGCAGGAATTTTACCTACTGTTCTCTGTCACAGCTGATACCCAATAAATAGACTTAATTCTGTTGGCAAGTGTCTGAAGAACGAACTCAACCAATAGCTCATTATAATGCTCAGATGTTTCACCTGGCAAACCTCCATGATGAAGTATCTGTTGAGACTGGCTCCGAGAGTTGGTGCTCAGATGCAGTTCAGAACTTTGTGCATCTATTGCAGCCGTGTAGATGTGTCATGAAGTGTTCGTTTCATAACTCAAGGAAACCCCAGTGTGGTTTCCACAGCCCAATGTTATTGATTCAAAACCAAGAGATCAAACATTCAGCCACATCTGCATTGGTTGGACATAAGCAATTGCTTGACTTGCACCGGTGTCTTACAATGCTGTCTTACAAACGCTTTCATACTAAGACAACCTCTTGAAATCTTTTTGTCCCAATGACAGTCCAATTTGCTCTGTCAAGGCCCGGATTACCCCTGCCTGACACAGCTCAGAAGGCATGGATTACCCCTGCCTGACACAGCTCAGAAGGCATGGATTATATGCGTGATCATGCATATACTAGGCAAAAGGACCAGCAAAAGAGATAAAGAGATAGGAGAAAAACAGAGATCTTGTACAGACTGGGTCATCCTACTGGGTCTTATTTCTGGAGCTGTGACCCAGGCCGTATCAGAGCCTTGTTTTTATTCAATCCACACTGTTTAAATCATTGTGATTGAGTAGTTGTTATATAAATATATATATTTATGAAAATACAAAACTATAGCTACATCGGCTTGTTTAAAGTAAGAATCTTCAGGTTATGCTTTGGATGCTGGGAGCTCTCACTGTGTGAATGCCACTTCAAGAAACCAAGTTGCCATGGAACATCAAAAGCAACTGGATGTGAACTGGTTGGGAACACAATGTTTACAAGCTTAATTTGTTTTCAGCTACGTTCATTCTTCCATTGCAATTAATTTTGGAATCGGGGTTATATTTACGGATATTGAAGAAGATATGAGAATTCTTTCATATAACCTGATTCCCATTCCAAGAGGTAACACGGTGAACATCTGTTATGTGAAAGAAGGTTGTGAATATGATTAATATCAACACCCAGCTGTATAAATCACTGTCCATAAGACTCACAGCCTGTATGATCATTCCAGATCTATGTTGCTCTTACTGACATCTCTGTCATTTTATTCAAGGGTCTCATAGTGGCAGTGCTCTACTGTTTCCTTAACCAAGAGGTGAGATCTCCTTCTAAACAAACATCGGAAGTACTAAATTAGTTTTCATGGCAATCTCAGACTGCACCATCACCTAAATATGCATGCTTGGCGTGTTCTCCATTAGCAAACACAGTAACCCCCAGAGCAGCCGGTGAACTGCACTGGTAGGTTAAATGTATTTAAATGAAGTCTTCCCTAATGAAACCAGCCATCTGTTTGATTACTGAATTAAACTGAGTGCTTCATATTATAGCCCTCGAGGTCCAAAAAGCATTGGTCAAAATCTCTTGTAACAATTAATGATAATACTACATAAATGTTTGTCCTGAATCATTCCTGGACTAAACAAAGGAATACCTCAGGTTATAAATAGCAGTCTTTCTCTCTCTCTCTCTATATATATATATATATATATACACATGTACACACATAAACTGTATATACAATAGAATTAGCTGTGTGTATGTGTGTATATATGTGTGTGTTTGTGTGCGTGTGTGTATGTGTGTGCGTGTGTGTGCGTGTTTGTGTGTGTGTATGTGTGCGTGGGTGTGCGTGTTTGTGTGTGTGTGTGTTTATGTGTGTGTGTTTATGTGTGTGCGTGTGTGTGTGTGCGTGCGTGTGTGTATGGTGTGTGTGTGTGTGTGTGTGTGTGTGTGTGTGTGTGTGTGTGTGTGTGTGTGTGTGTGTGTGTCAGGTCCAGAACGAGGTGCGGATGCGGTGGATGCGTTGGCTGGAGAGCAGCTATGGAGTGGTTCCCGCTGGAGCTAAGGGAAGTCAGATGGACACACCGTTCTAGCCCACCCTGCTCACTCTGCTCACCCTGCTCACTCTGCTCACCACTGCTCACCATTTACAGCCAGGCACTGCCCAAATGCCACAACAAAACCCAGAAGAGTTCACCCTCCCCTCCCCCGTTATTACCAACACCCAGCTTACAATCACACTCACTTCCCCTTCTTTAAAGAGCCCTACCTCGTGCCCTCCATGTCCCCTTTATTATGTCCTACAGGTGCATTTAGTAGAGGGACGATTACATTTAGTAGAGGGACGATTACATTTAGTAGAGGGACGATTACATTTAGTAGAGGGACGAGTGTAGCTCGTGTGTAGCCGTGCACAGGATTTCAGCTAATCCTGTTCTACAGTCTTCTGCAGTTTTTGTTTTTTATCAAGTCCTGAATACTCATTGTCTCTAAAGTCTGTACAGTTTTAAGTGGAACTGCAATAAGGTTCAGGGTTAGGGTTAGGGTTAGGGTTAGGATTAAGGTCTCTAAAGTCTGCACAGTTTTAAGTGGAACTGCAAATAAGGTTTAGGGTTAGGGTTAGGGTTAGGATTAGGGTCTCTAAAGTCTGTACAGTTTTAAGTGCAACTGCAGTAAGGTTTAGAAGACCTATGTTTCCAGGCAGATAGCAGAAATTGACTTTAATAGATACTGACAGTGTTATTTTTGATGCAGAGAAATATGTATTTTTAAGGCTTTGGTAATCAGAATGGATGGTTTTCAAAAGCACTATCCAGCAGTTTTGCCATTTTTGAGGCAGACTGCACAGGCTCTTGGAGGCAGAGGAAATATTGATTCTAGTATGTTCAACATGCATTAGAGAACGGGGGGAGGGGGGTGGTTGGAGAAGAGGTTGTGGTATTTACATATTCTCTTTATTCATGTTTCAGAACACACTTAATCTTATTCTTAACACGTGAGCTACAGACAAATTTGCATGAAAACACCTATACTGTGCATTCCTGTTTTACTTTTCCAAGTGTGTAAAAGTTTACAAATTCGTGTTCATAAAGCTATCTATTTTTTTTATTATTGTTTTGTTTTAATATATATATTGCTTACTGTGTATTCTGTTTAAGCAGAAATAAGTCTCAATGTATGTGAAAAATAATGCAAAAGGCATGCGTATGTAAAACTTTTTTGTGGCTAAATATCTTTCAATGTATTTATGATGTCATGTCTGTGTGTATATGTTTGTTGGGGGGAGGGATGTATTTAAATTAATTATCAAATGCCGTATCTAAGCTTTTGTAAAAATCATTTGTAAACTGGTTATTTTTATAATACACCCTTGACTTGATCACCGAAATGGATTCACAAGATTGTGCAATGTAGTGAATACCCATTAATTTCATTTAGGACTAATTGTCGATCAGACACCGCCCTCTAGTGGTAATTAATCGAACACAAATTTATGTTAAAATTAAAATTAGCTCACAGGAAAGTAACAAAGCATTACATTTAATATACGTTTCCCATTTCCAAAATGTGCACACTTTTTTTCTGGAACGGTGATCACAGACCTCACCTCATTCCGCAAAGCCCAGTTCATTTTTTTCCAGTAACCTACTGAATGAAGATTTTTCGTTCATTTACACCTTTGTATAGCGACAAACCGAGTTTCCTTTTGGGTCTAATGAGAAATTAACCTCAATTCGCTGGGAACAGGCGTGTAGACGGGTTTTAAATGGCCTCAGTAAACAGATCCCTGAACTAAAGGGGAATGTTTGCTCGGTACTCAAAGGGGAGTGGCTCCTCTAAACACTCCGTGGCTCTTACGCGAGTCTGTGGAGGGTTTTTTTTCCTCCCAAAAGACCGAAGAAGTGAGGAAAACTTTCTGAGAAAACATGGCGGAGAGTGAAATACTTCTATGAGGCGATTTTCGGCGACACTGGTTATCGCAGGACTTCAGCGACGGGACATGGTGCACGCTTGCAGACTCGTCGCTCAAGTATTCTGAAGGTAAAAGTGTTTTTTTATTATTTAAATAATTTTGTTTATGCCCGCGGCGACCTGTGTAGTGTGTGTGCCAGGCACTGGCGCGGGGCTGAAGTTTGCCAAAAGGCGTCCACCACAGTAATGGTCCCGCGAGCCTGTTTAAACAGCACGATCTCACGCACACATGCAAACAAACCCCCCATTGTTTCCCCCCTCTTATTTTTTGTAAATATCGTATGAGAGTTGTCTAATCTATGTCCTCGACCCAAAACACCGTCACCTAACTGACTAGTTTGACTCATCTCCGTTGAATCATGAGTGAACGTGTCCTAACCCAGCCTAAAGGAAGCAACCCGCACGCACGAGCGCATTTTCTACGCGGGTTCGAACCTGCAGGGGTCTCGTGCAGAGAGTGGGACAGGGGAGCCTCTGTGTTGCTAATGACGACAGCGCGAGCCGGACTCGTGAGGCGGTCGGTCGCGTGCTGTAGATTGGGTTATGGGCGACCACGACATCCCATGAAGGGTTTAGTGTTGTGGACGCTTAGGTCGTACACCAAGCAGTGGAAGACGTCAGAGTACATGTTAGGAAATTATGACTTCTTGGTTTAGCATCCATCTTTCACTGGGCTTAAGGCATAATACTGTAATTATGTTTACTGGGGCTAGTGTACTCATCGTGCCTTGCTTTAATGAGATTTTTGTGGGGTTTGATTAAAAACTCAAGCAATGTTGTCTTTTTCCCTTTTAAGCCCTACATGCAATCATGGAGACAAAATAAGAATTGAACACTATTCCCCCTCAGCGTTTGTGGGTGTGGTTGCTGTGGGAAGCCTCATGTTAGGCTCAGGTTATTTGCAGTCATTGTTAGCTGACTTGGGTATTTGAAATTCGCTGCCATTTGAATCATCCTCTGCATGCTAGTTTTCCATTCAAATGTGGTTGTTGGTTAGGTATGCCTTCAACTCTAGTTCGCCTAAGAGCTGTGTGTTATTTTTTGGCTAACATGCTGTAAAACCAGCCTCCAGATTCACATGCAAGTAAGTCCCTCTTGTACCTGTAGAATGCTTCTTCTGTGTGTTCGATAGTAAATAAGGGTCTGTCTGTCTGTGGTTTTGTCTCTCTCCTGTACACACACACACACACACACACACACACACACCTGCGCACACACGCAGCTCGTGTTTCTTTCAACACTTTTGCCCTCAACTGCTTCCAGTGTGTCAGGAGAGATGAAGGCAGTGGCGTTTGTCTCGTAGATGGCTGCCTGTTGCTTGCTTCATCTTTTCATTCCAATGTTGGACTCTTACTATGCATCTCCATGGACACCAGTGTGAAAGATGGAGAGCAGAGCTTTCATGTCCGTTCCAGGTAGGCGTTTCTGACGCTGTAGTAGTGAACACCAGGTAGAAGTTCTCTGACGATGTAGTAGTGAACACCAGGTAGAAGTTCTCTGACGATGTGGTAGTATATGCCAGGTAGGAGTTTCTGAAGATGTAGTAGTATATGCCAGGTAGGAGTTTCTGAAGATGTAGTAGTATATGCCAGGTAGGAGTTTCTGACACTGTAGTAGTGAACACCAGGTAGGAGTTTCTGACGCTGTAGTAGTGTACGCCAGCGAGTGTTAATGAGACAAGAGACTAATGGGGCCTCATTCTCTGTTCTTTGCTTCAGTTTTTTTTTTCTGTCTTTTCACCTCATTCTGATAAAGGGACATTGTGACCTAGTTCCAGAGCCTTCCTCGTGTGTGTGATTTTATTCTCACTGTTGAAACCCAATTGGGTTTAAACCTCTTTTCAAGCAGATGGATCCAGTATTTGAAATGTAATCCATTCCTGCTGAAGGAGACTGGTAACCTAGAGCTGATACACCCAAGCTGGTTTTGTTCTCCGCTGCCACCTGAATCTTTAATGGCAGTATTTAAACTTTAATGCTCTGGTGTTGATCCTGTGAAGTTCAACCTCTTTTGTGTCTGGTCCTGTTCTCCATAACCCCCTCGCTGCCTTCCAGAAACACACCTGCTAGTGGCAGCAGGACGGATATCTTGGCTGTATTGGATCAGCTGTGCTGTGCAGTTTCTAAGTAAGCGGAGAGTGACGCTGTGTTTATTGGACACCTGCGTATTGAATTTGAAAAGAAACACTGATTGTGCGGTTAATTTGCAGCATTTTAGCCATTTCGGGGAACGCGAAGACAAATGCTCATGAATTAAACGTTTACACACTGGTTGTAAAGTAAACTGGTTGTAAAGGTTGTAAAGTCCTTGCAGCTGTTTTGCTGCCTGTTGTGTGAGGGCGCGTGGCGTCTCCCTGAGTAAATCCTCCTGTGACGCACCACCAGGCCTGTCATGTAGCTGCTCCCTGGTCCCCGTGGCGTGTTCAGCCTTCGATAAGTAAATTGGATGCGTAGCCGTTGGTGGAGCGGGCTCGGGTGGTCAAGGACGCACCCTGTTTCGGGCCGGAAAACCTTGGTTGTGTTGGCAGCACGTATTGCTGCGAGGCAAAAGCTCTGTCCCGTTTTGGGTTTATTTTTAGCCATGTGTTTGGTTTTGAGAAGCTAAAATAGTTTCGTTCTTTTGGACTTTTCTTCCTGTTTCTGCAGAATGCAGTGACGTCAGTAAAAACGAGCGACGGACCAGTCACCACTCAGCCATGCATGTCCACATTACAGGGTTCCCCAGATAAAGTGGTGTGGGTTTTTTTTTTTCTTCGACAACATGCCTTCTCCATTTCATCACAGGTTCAGGGTTGTTTCCATCCCATAAATCCATAAAACCTTGTCCTGGAACTGCAGAGCCTTTGGTACCATATTTTAGCCCATTCTGTTCTTGACTGTTGGGTGGTTTGCAGTCATACTGTATAGAATCCTTGAGCTGTCTTTTTTAATTATTATTCATGCTTTGTCGTTTCCTACTGTGATCCGGCCTGTGCAGATCATGGTCTGAAATGTTATTTTTGCTATTTCTAAGCTCAGCACTCTTCTTGCTTATTAAACGGATCAATCAAGGCTCTTTGCCTAAGGATGTAGCTCCTTCTCCCTGATCAGTTTGTTCTCATTTCTCCACCTCGTGGTTGCATGCTTTACGTGCTTTGACACATCTGTAGTCTGTGATGAAGCAGAAGATGTCTGGTGGAAACGCAGTGACTTGAATCAGCTCTCCGCCTTTTGATGGTTGATGTGCAAGGTTAAAATTTCCACCGATGGAGTCTGGCAGACGCTGCTGTTCAGCGGGACGGGCAAAGCTGCTATGGTGTCTCTTCAGAGAACGTTTATCCTTGATGCTGGTCCGTTTAGGCTTTGGTCTGAAGATGAACAAAGGTAAATGCAACTGATGCGCTGTCTGAGTCACCAGTCACTACACCGCTGAAGCTCGGCTGCGTACACTGGTGATCGACTAAGAGCTCTTTGAATATGATGATGGATTCTTGCACTTTCCTGATCATCCTAACAACCACTCACTTTGTGCACTTATATCTGGTTCCAAAAAAATAAATAAAACATCTGTAAAATCCAATGATGTTCAAGGATCATTGATACACATACCCCTCCTTTTAATTCTGATAGCAGGTCTGTACAATTTCATGGTCTCTGATTAGTTTCAAATGTCAAAGAAAACATAAAAGATCCCAGAACTACAGGAGCTGCATCATAGACGGGGCTGTGCTGAATTCTATGCAGAGGTGGGGCGGGGTTGTGAATCAGAAGCTAAGGAGTAAATTCAGAACTGCGTGTGCTGCACATTCTAGCTAGACACGAAGCTTAAAAAGGAATCGTGTGGTTTGGGGAGTAGTCACTAACTCCCCATTGAAGTGTGGAGGTCACGGGGGGTCGTGACCACATACCAAGGAAGCTGCTCGTCCTACGCGGTGATGGAAGACAAAGTAGAGGGCGAGAGTGCAGTCTGCCCTGCCCTACACTCGGGTCACGCCGGGCAAAGTGCAGGATTTGCTGCCCTCAAGCAGATTGTGTCGGCTTGACCTCGGGATACCTGGTTGAACCCCCATCCCTCCACTCTCCACTCCCCATGAAGCGCTGTACTCCATGGGGTCATCAGGGCTAGCAGTCTTAATGATATTCAGGTGCACAAGAGGCTTTGTGAGCTTTTTCTAAGTCTAACTGATTGACACCCCCCCCCCCCCCTTTTTTTTAGCGTCTAGTCCGATGGAGCTTTGCTTGTCTATAGGAATGGAATGGCTGCCAGCATCAGAGTAACACACAGTGGGTACTTGTGTCTCAAAATGGCTGTGGGTGTGTTACTCCTTCAGCCATTTACAGTGAAGAGTTCTGCTAAATGCTCTAAAAATCATCATCTCCCAGTGTGATCCTCATCACGTCCTACAGTCGGACTCCACTCAGGAGAGTGGGCCCCTGACGCTCCTCCACAATCTCACAACTCTCCACTTTCTGGGACGCCTGCATGATTGGCTCACCTCATACCTTTTTCTCCTTTTCCACACGTTAAACGCAGAGCTCTGCAGTGTTTGCGGAGGAAATGAGGGGCTTGGATGGTGGAGTCCAGCTTGAAGTACAATGATCACATCTCAACCCTGAATCCACAGTTGTATTTTCTTACAAAACTTTCCAACTGACGTGGTGGTGACATTACGACTCCTATTGAGGTCTGAATGTCGTCATTTCCCCCCCAGTCAGAAGCTTGTAATTGAAGTACTTACTTGTCGTCCCAGTATATATGATTCATATAACATAGGGTATTTTATTTATTACATCCCCATTTTCACTGAGATCTTGACATGAGAGAAGTGAAAAATATTTTTCAAGAATTTGCCAATATCTTCCTAGTATGACTTGCACAATACGGTGCATTTTGTTTTTAATGTATTCGGGTGATAACCTATCTTTGGAATCTCCCTGATAATTGGAGCCTACAGTTGGCACAGGTGTCTGGAGAGCATGCAGGCACCCTGCTCCAGTGAGACAGTTTAAGCCGGGCTCACCTTTGACCCCACGCCCCCAAAGCCAACAGCAAGCTGCCACGCCTGATCTCTCGCCCGGAACCGTAAGGAGGAGGGCGGGAGGCGGTTTAGCCGCCACCGAGACCAGGTGTACGTACGGCTTGGCCGAGACCTCTCCAGAGACGGGTTTGTGCTGTGTTGGCTGGCCCGCTGCCCCTGTAGTTGGTGTTGCCACGATACTGGTTGAGTTCCGGGTCTGGAGCCGCTTCCTGGGGTGAAGTGTGGCACGCACCCACCTGTGCAGGGCAGACGGAGGGATCGGAGAGACGGAGATGGCCCTGTTGCGCAAATGTTACGGGAGCTGGACAAAGAACAGCAGCAGGTAGACTGTGGTTGGAACCATGTGGTTGTGGTTTGGTGATGATGAGGTTTGTTGCCGTAATGTAGTAATGAGCTTCAGCAGATCAGGCTCTTTGGAAAGTTTTTTAGGTTTTCAACATTGTTTTCTGTTTATAGTCCATAGAAGATTTTATTGCTTGTGTATTGCTTGTATGGCACGTGTGTAAGCATCGCATCATCAAATGGAAAACTAGAAAAAACGGGCATCCTGTAATTCACCAGCATTTTTTTTCTTTTGTTGTGTCTTGTTTGAGGCATATGTGTTGGATTTATGGCCCCAAATCCTTGGCACGGTATAAACGCAAACGTCTGAGGGATAAACTGGATTCATCTGCAGCCTCTTCTTAAAACTCTTATTAAAAAGTGGCTTGCTGAAATACACCATCTGATGCCATCTGAAGTCCCAGTCAGGAAAAACCAAAATACAGCCCTCAGATTTAGCTCTGTGTTCTATCCCAGGATTTCAATATGTTTGGTATATTTTATATTGTGTATGTTTTGAAATATATATTACAATGTCTTCTGCATACAATTCAAAACACTTGGCATATAATTGATATGTAAATTAAACCACAAAGTTCCCAAAATCGAACCCTGAAGTACCTCAATGTTATAGACCAGGCATGAGGATATTTCATTCCCTGCTCATTGGGGAATACATTGGATTATACTTTGAAAATATGATTTCTTCCTATAAAAAAAGTAAATAGCTGTGTTTACATCTAAAACCAGTCTGCACAGAATGCAGCTCATATATGCTGCTACCAAGTCAGCCCATGCCAGTTATTTTAAGACCACATTTAACTGGCCACTAATGTGAAATTTATTTATTTTTCTTTGTATATGGTCACAAGTTATGACTGATAACTGTAGTAACCTGTGCTCACAGATACTGAATGTTTGGGTGCTGTAGTTGTTATTACATGACGGGATTATGCTTAAACTCTATTGTGTGGACGTGAAGAACACAGATTACGATCAGATCAGGACGTGAAGACTCATGCCAAAACATTCCAACCCGTTTGGGATACACTGGAAGTTACCAGTTTGACAGGAGTGGTCAGATTTGACATGTTACAGCATGGACTGCTCAGAAGTGCTGGACTTATGGGAAAGAGACTTTTATATGGGTGACTTTTACATGTCTCGTGAGCTCAGGAATCATCATTAGAGAAAATACAGGATCTTTTGGCTGGCCAGAATCTGTAACAAAATCCATTTTTTACGCAGCCCTCCCAATCCTGGCCATTGTTGGTACTGAAAAGAGAACAGATACCTCCGTTGTGGCAGCTCTGAAAACAGAGCTGTGATTTGCACGTTGGCTATCCTTGGAGACCCAGTGAAATGACGTCTGACGTCTGTGTGTGTGTGTGTGTGTGTGTGTGTGTGTGTGTGTGTGTGTGTGTGTGTGTGTGTGTGTGTGTGTGTGTGTGTGTGTGTGTGTGTGTGTGTGTGTGTGTGTGTGTGTGTGTGTGTGTGTGTGTGTGTGGAGATAAACGGCTCTGGATCTGGGCCAAGATAAGATGTCGCAACATTTCGCACAGTGCTGCCATGTGACGTAATTCTTCACATTCCACCAGGGCTGCACCGATGGAGTATTCGTGAATCGATTTACGAGCTGATGTCGGTTCAGTGCAGAAATCGCCCTTAGTTATCATTCATATCAGTGCAGGCACATCCATGTAATGGGTGGAGAACAAGACAGACCATAAAATGCTGGGTGTGGTGGTTAGTGTGTTCACTGGCAATTGTACTGTTCATTTCATCCCCACTTTCTTCAACGGTGTCATTATTCAGTATTTCTTTGTCCTTCAACTATACACTCATTAAAAATAGATCACGTTGCCGAATGGAAATACGTTGCAATTTGGCCTTTCCAGTTAACACAGGAAGAGAAAAGATGGGGTATTAGGACAACGCTGGCAGTGCGAGCTGTGGTAGCTCTTACCCGAAGGGAAGAGCAGAAGCGTGCTGTGATGGGTGGACGGAGTCTACCATGACGCTGGTGACACTGGCCGTGTCCTCAGCACATGGGAACCCAGTAGGGCTGGACAATATGGGCAAAATTTATATCACAAAATATTTATTAATTTCAGTCAATACGATATAATTCCGATATCGATATGAATACAAAATAAAACTGCCAAGAATGTCCACAACAAATGTCTCTATGTACAAATTTCTGAAAAATGAATGTCAAGTATATGAATCATACTTCTATGAAACTATATTTACTTTAGAAATAAAAATAGTACAAATAAATCAGTCAGCCTTCGTATATGAACATGAAGCATGACCTCATCAAATAAACAAACTCGTCGGCTTTGTCAATATTAATATCTTCGATAGCCGAACCACTTCCAAACCACAGAATTAGTCTCTCCCCCTTTATCAACTATTTCGTCTGCTTTATTATCACTTGTCAAAGCACGTTCAGGCACATTTGTATTGCGGTCAACGGTGCTCATTTTGCAGCTAGTACGTGTCACGTTGGAGCCAAACCAAAACTCGCAAAGCCTGCTTTTGCTAAGCACACTGACTGTGTGCACGTGGTGTACGTCAACAATCACTGAATGCAATGAACTAACGGTACCGCCCTGTTATGAGCATTGTAATGTTGTAAATAGCGTTTATCAAAATATTCAAAATGTGTTCAAAAAAATCATATCATCATTATTGAAACAGTTTCTATCGTGATATATATATTTATGAGTTATTGTCCAGCCCTAGAACCCAGTGAGTCGGGGCTTTTCTGTGCGAGACATGACTGCTCTTACCACAGAGAAGGAAGTTCTTCCTGGTGAGAGGAGGTGCTATCAGCAACCAGTACCCTGAGGAATGTTGTATGCTGTGCAGTAGAGCTGTCATTGTTTGGAATTGTGTGGTTTGATAGGTATGATAACCTAGACTAAAAATATCATGGTTTCAGTATTCAGTATTCATTCAGTATGAAATGACAATTCAAAAACACCAGCCAAAGTTCATCTTAAAATTCATTATAAAAATGAAAATAAAACTAAAATACTTACACCATTCCAGTAATAGGTTGTAAATGTGCTGGAAATGTATTTTGAGGAAGTTGATAAGGTGAGATAATTGTCCAGTCATACTCTGACTAGCTACGAAACTGTGACCTCTTGTATCACTACTGAGGGATGAGGGTTAGTTTGGTCGGGGTGTGTGTCTGTTTGCTCTTTGGCAAGGAACTGTGAGTTTTGTGAGCTTCCTTTTTGAAAGAGAAAGGGAAAGTCTCGGGTAAATAAATCCGGTTTTTCCATCTCGGTGGCCGGACACCGGATATGGTGCTTGGCCTTTGTTTGCATTCTTTCGACATTCTTTTTGACAGCATAGTTTTGGCACCTTTCCAAGTCTCTCTTCCTGCGTTCCTCTTTCCTGGCTGTGTGTGCTGTGTCAAATGGTGCATTTTGTTTTGACTGCCAAAGATTAGTCGGATGGGCTCAGTGAGTTCAGCTGACAGTCATACCAATGACGCCACCTGATGCATCATTTGCCTGTATTAGCTCATCCCCCCCCCCCCCCACGTGCTCACACTAATCCTGTGTTGTATTTGTCCTCCTCTGCTGCCCCCTGCAGGATGGAGGCCTCATGTCTCGAGCTGGCCCTAGAGGGGGAGCGTCTGTGCAAGTCGGGAGACTACCGTGCGGGTGTCTCGTTCTTCGAGTCGGCCATCCAGGTGGGCACAGAGGACCTGCAGATCCTCAGCGCCATCTACAGTCAGCTGGGGAACGCCTACTTCCACCTGCAGGACTACACTAAAGCGCTGGAGTTCCACCGCCACGACCTCACTCTCACCAGGTGAGCTTCACCCTTCACCCCATCACACCCCCCCAGTCATATCCCAGTTCCTCAAGCACTGGTCTGTTTTCCACACACCACACTGTCCACCGTGAGAGCAACACACACCTGTATTTGGGGCTACATAAATAAACCACATTATTATTTATGTGTTCTTGCTATTGTTGTTTGTCATTTCATTTTGATATTCTGCATATTATGGAGTTTTTTTTTCTCTCCTCAGAACAATTAGGGATCAACTGGGAGAAGCCAAAGCTAGTGGTAATCTTGGAAACACACTTAAAGTCCTGGGTCGTTATGACGAGGCTGCAGCTTGTTGCCAGAGACACCTCGATATCTCTAGAATGCTCCATGACAAAGTAAGAGAGTGTGTCCGTCAGAAACGTAATGGCGAAAGCAGTGTGGTGAAATGCATTTTTCAACAGAAAATACTTTAAAAACACTTTTTGAAATGGCCTGTGACCATGTTTAAAAACTATTTTAGCAGTCCATAACCTTAGTTTAAGTGGTAGGCGTCAATCCATTTTAGATATGTAATCAGTAGTGGTTGTTCGCCTCTTGGCTGAGGTGTGTGTGTGTGTGTGTGTGTGTGTGTGTGTGTGTGTGTGGTTTGCTAGGTGGGGCAGGCTCGGGCGCTGTATAATTACGGGAATGTGTACCACGCCAAGGGGAAGAACATATGTTGGAGTGGGGTTGACCCCGGAGACTTCCCCGAGGAAGCGCGTGCTGCTCTGAAGAAAGCCTCCCAGTACTACGAGTAAGTGAGTGCGTGTGTGTCAAACCCGCTTTACTAGCACACGTTTACTGACTGCATACAGATGCTAAAAACACCTATTGGGATCCTATGGAAAGTTTTGAAAATTATCTTAAAACCCTTTGTAGAGAAGTTTGGTCTTATTCCTCTGCACATGTATGGACAACACTTGGATAACCATGTGTGCCTTTGTGACCTGAATGAATTGTAATTTTCGTAACAGGATGTCAGTGTCTAGGTCTTGGGTGGGACTATGATAAAGAACCTGTTAGTTTTGAGTTAAAAGAGACGATACGTGTTGTTTTAAAGCTCAAATATGTCATCAGGGCATGCGTTTGTCACAGCTGGCCAGGGGATTTCAGTCACATTCATACAACACGACTCCTTAATTGGCATTCTGTTATCTGTGCTTTTGAGGTTTCTGTACTGTTTTCATTATACTGGCCCCATCAGAGATACAATTTTTCATTTTTTTTGTCAAGGAGTCACAATGTGCAATATCAACCTGACCCCAAAATGGAAAACATTAACAGTGCAGCTGCACATGTAAACCACCAAATTCCTGTTTGAATTCCACTCAAAGTTTAGCCAAAGACCCACTTCCCTACTCCACAGGGATAAGTACATACTCACCAGCTACTTGGCATGGCAGTCTCAGTGCTGCGTCCTGGTCTTGTGTGTACGTCTGTCAGTGCTGCGTCCTGGTCCTGTGGGGTGCGTGTGTTCCCACGACGTTGTACGAGTTATTTCGGGTGTGGAGGTGGTGCCCTGTGGAGGAGAGTTACCACAGCACCATCACTGTGGGATTTAATGTGACAACAGCCGCCCCGTGATCATAAAATGGCCGCTGAGGAAAGGCGGGTGGATGGCGGACGACAAGTGAATGCCGACACATACCAGCTTACCATGAACTCCAGACGCACCTCCCCCCTCCACTGTGTGATTATTTATTTCTTTTCGTTTTTCTTTCTAAAGGGCCAACCTGTCCATCGTGAAGGAACTGGGGGACAGAGCCGCCCAGGGGAGAACCTACGGTAACCTGGGCAACACTCAGTACCTGCTGGGGAGTTTTCAGAATGCAGTCCTGGCCCACGAACAGGTGCGCGTCCCGCATACGTCCCGCCGTGCCTCGCCGTTTTAGAAGCTTTGATTAGAGGGCTCGTTGTGAGGAATTCTGCTTGTTTTAATAACCACGGTGCAGTGAGTGCATGTCCGCAATCATCCCGCGTCCCAGCAGGGGGCGCTGCTGAGCGTTAACGTACGTGCTCCAGACGTGACCAAGTGAGGTTCGGTTCATGTCCGTAGCGTCTCCTCATCGCCAAGGAGTTCGGGGACCGGGCTGCCGAGAGACGGGCGTACTGTAACCTAGGAAACGCCTTCATCTTCCTGGGCCAGTTTGAGGTGGCAGCCGAGCACTACAAGTAAGTCCCGTGTTTGTTTGTTTGTTTGTTTGTTGTGACTCTGGTGTAGTGCCATGCTTACCCTTGTCACCAAAAATGAGCTGCAGTTGGCGCTGCTTTTTGGGAGTGGGCGTGGCTCTGTGAATGGGCGTGGCTATGTGAGTGGATGCTTTAGGCTGTGCCGTAGCGTTTCTTTTTTTCTCTCGTCTCTGGGTGTCTGCGCAGACGCACGCTCCAGTTGGCACGGCAGCTGCGTGACAGGGCGGTGGAGGCGCAGGCCTGCTACAGTCTGGGCAACACCTACACCCTCCTGCAGGACTACGAGAGAGCCATCGACTACCACCTCAAACACCTGGTCATCGCACAGGACCTGAAGGACCGGTACAGACATACGGGGATGAAACACACACACACACACACACACACACACACCAGCAAGCATGGAGCACACAAAAATGAACCCTGAGCCATGATCATAGACCTGCCCCATGATCATGTCCTCAGGGAGCAGTGAAAACCAACACACACACCACACACTGCTGTATCGGAGTGGTTTTGTGAGGTAGAGTGTGAGGATATCCATCATAATTGTGAAGAGCAATTTCTGGTTAACATTTTTCATGCATCTTAGTGGATGTTGGAGCGGTGTTGAGACACCCCACCCAAACACACCCCACCCAAACACACTCCTACACGTTGTAGCTGCACATGGATATCAGGACAAATGTATCTGAAGGCATCACTTTGTTTATTTCTGCTTTTCACTGTGTTTATCGTTGCATAGTGATGGTTTTGTTCTACTTTTCCAACCTCATACACATTTCCGTGTGTGTGTGTGTGTGTGTGTGTGTGTGTGTGTAGGATAGGTGAAGGGAGAGCTTGCTGGAGTTTGGCGAACGCCCACACTGCCCTGGGAAACCACGAACAGGCCTTACACTTTGCAGAGAAACATCTGGAGATCTCTAAAGAGGTGTGTCTGTGTGTGCTTGTGCATGTGTGTGTTCTCTTGTGTGACGAGCATTACCAGGGCGTCATGTATCTACTGCGTGTGTGTGTGTGTGTGTGTGTGTGTGACGAGCATTACCAGGGCGTCATGTATCTACTGCGTGTGTGTGTGTGTGTGTGTGTGTGTGTGTGTGTGTGTGTGTGTGTGTGTGTGTGTGTGTGTGTGTGTGTGACGAGCATTACCAGGGCGTCATGTATCTACTGCGTGTGTGTGTGTGTGTGTGTGTGTGTGTGTGTGTGTGTGTGTGTGTGACGAGCATTACCAGGGCGTCATGTATCTACTGCGTGTGTGTGCTCGTGTCCTCAGGTTGGAGACCGCAGTGGAGAACTGACCGCCAGGATGAACGTGTCGGACCTGCAGCTGGTGTTGGGCCTGAGGCTGAACGACAGCATCACCAGCACAGACGGCCTCTACACCCACACCAGCGCCGGCAGCAGCCCACAAGGTGCCTCGCCCTCCCGACCCCCACCCACCCCCCCCTCGGGGTCAGAGTACAGCTGCGTGAAGTGTGTGTGTGTGTGTGTGTGTGTGTGTGTGTGTGTGTGTGTGTGTGTGTGTGTCTGCTCAGCAGTGAGACCCAGGACAGGCCGTCGGCTGAGCATGGAGAACATGGAGCTTATGAAACTCAGCAGAGACAAGAGTCCAGTGAGTCCACGTTACATACGCAAACACCACTCTAATGCTCCATAACCTGTTACACAACGTGTGTGTGTGTGTGTGTGTGTGTGTGTGTGTGTAGGGGCCACCTGACGAGGAGGAGACCTCTCCCAAGCAGACCAAAACTTCTCCCATAGCTAAGACGTCCTCCAAGCTGTTCTTCATCACTCGCTTCAAGAGCAAGAAGCAGAAGTCCGGGGGAGGGAGCCCCAGTAAAAGCCTCCCTGGCCAGGGCAGCCCTCCCTCTTCCCCGCAGCCAGAGCCCAAGGTGCTCGCTGACATTCACTCACTCATACGTTCATGCATTCCTTCATCTGATTGGTCAGCACAGTGTTCCACAGTACCCCAACGTGTGAGAGTATTGAGCCAGTACCCCAACGTGTGAGAGTATTGAACCCATTGGGGAACCGTCAGGGCCCTCTACGCCCTTTCAGAGGGCCTAAATATTCTTAAAACAAATATATATATAATAAAATGTATCCAATTTTATTTGATCTACTTACAGTTTGACAATCAACATCTAAACAATTACAAAAATATAAGCAAATAAATTATTCAACCGTGTCTATTCAATCTGTGTTGCAACGTGAGGGGTTAAGTGGAAGCCTGTGAGCCTGTGTCTCCCCCTATCAGGACTGTGATGCCCGCTGTTCATTTACAGAGGGCCACGCAGTTATAATTCAGCGCAATACTAGTTTCAAATGACAGTAAAATTGACCAATCATATCTTCTCTCTTAGTGGGTGGGCTTAACTGTATGATAATTTCTGCCCGCTGTCGCGACGCTAGCTGGCATTAGCGTACAACCGCTAGCTAATTTCGATTCATTCCTTTGATGCCCTCGTGCGCGTTGTTTACATATTCCGCTCCCGAGAAACACGGAGCTGTGAACCTTATTTTGTTGGAAACTTATTTTGCTTAAGAAGTTATCTAGTACAGAAGTTGTTTCTTTTTATTGCATTTCTAAAGATTTTTTTATTGCATTGCATTTTTTCTTTATTGCAGTTAATTAGGAGAGGAAGCTAATTTTTTTTCGGGGGGGGGGGGGGGGGGGGGGGGGGGGGGGGGGGGTGAGATGGGAGCGGCCCAGGTTTAATGGTCACGGTTCGCTACTGATTGAACCAGTACCCCAACGTGCTCAGTGGAACTGCCCTGTTCTCCTCTTTGTTTAATTATCTCAAATAACTTTAACGAATAGCTGAATCAGTGGAGTCTTTCAAAAAGCAATGGAAGACTTACCTGTTTAAACAGGCCTTTGATTAATTGTTTAGGGGTATATTGTGCCGTTTTAATGCATATGGAATTTCCATTTTATTGTTTGTATCCTTTGTAAAGCATTTTGTGACAGCTGTCTGAGATAAATGCTATATAAATAAATTTTACTTACTTACTTACTTATAACTTGCAAAAAGCAGAGTAGAATCGAGTGCTACGGAAGCGCTTCATCTGGGGTGCTGGAGACAGCCAGGCAGCAACACTAACCCCCCTCTCTATAACACTAACCCCCTCCACCCATATAACACTAACCCCCTCCACCCCATATAACACTAACCCCCTCCACCCCATATAACACTAACCCCCCCCCACCCCATATAACACTAACCCCCCCCCACCCCATATAACACTAACCCCCCCCACCCCATATAACACTAACCCCCCCCACCCCATATAACACTAACCCCCCCCACCCCATATAACACTAACCCCCTCCACCCCATATAACACTAACCCCCCCCCCCCCCACCCCATATAACACTAACCCCCCCCCCCCCCCCCCCCCCCCCCCACCCCATATAACACTAACCCCCCACCCCCTTATAACACTAACCCCCCACCCCCTTATAACACTAACCCCCTCCACCCCATATAACACTAACCCCCTCCACCCCATATAACACTAACCCCCCCCCACCCCATATAACACTAACCCCCCCCCCACCCCCTTATAACACTAACCCCCTCTCTTATAACACTAACCCCCCTCTCTTATAACACTAACCCCCTCCACCCCATATAACACTAACCCCCTCCACCCCATATAACACTAACCCCCTCCACCCCATATAACACTAACCCCCTCCACCCCATATAACACTAATCCCCCCCCTCCCCATATAACACTAATCCCCCTCCACCCCATATAACACTAACCCCCCAGCCCATATTACGCTAACCTCCCAGCCCCATATAATGTTAACCTCCCACCAATATAACGCTAACCTCCCTCCCTCCCCTATAAGGACACGCCGGAACCTCTGGGCGACGAGGGCTTTTTTGATCTCCTCAGTCGTTTCCAAGGCAACCGGATGGATGACCAGAGGTGCTCATTGGACAGCAGGTCCAGCGGGGCTTCCACCCCCTCCCCGTCTGTAGCCAATAGGCTATGTAAGTTAACTCCACCCCCTCCCCGTTTGTAGCCAATAGGCTGTGAGTTAACTCCACTTTTAATTGTTAGATTGGTTCATACATGTATATTTTCAACATTTTATGTGCTATTATGTTTACTATTTGAATATTCACTATTATTTACTACTTTTAACTACTAATACTATTTGAGTCCAGTTTTGTAATGCCAGCTGGGGAAAGTATGTATGTATGTATGTAATAACACTCACTCTCTTATGACTTTCATTTTCTATTTTTGCATCCAAAGTGGAGGCCTCAGCACAGCCAGGGCATTTCCTAGACCTGCTGGCCACCTCGCAGAGCCGTCGGCTGGACGAGCAGCGGGTGAGCGTGGGCGGCCTGCCGGGTCTGCGTCTGGACAAGTCCGGCAGCCAGTCCGTACTCAGCCAGCTCATCGCCAGCGCCGACGGCAAGGAGCCGGAGGAGGACTTTTTCGACATGCTCATCAAGTGCCAGGTCAGCAAGGGTGGGGTGTGGACACGCCTCCCGTCTCAAGCCCTACCTCCCACCCCCTCTTAGGTGGGGGAGAGAGGTCGCAGCAGCGATGTCATTGGTGTTCGGATGAGGTCACTCCGTTCCAGTGTGTGGGATCATCTACGTGGTCTTCACTCTACATCCAGATCTTTCCAGGAAATGGTTTCACATGTATTTCTAGGGTTTGAGCTTGCAGAAATGTCTCCGTTTGTTTTTGTTGCTTGTTTTTCCTTTCATGATTCCATAATTGCCGCCTGTGTTGACCAGACTGATCGATGCTCCTCAGGGTTCCCGCCTGGATGACCAGCGCTGTGCCGCCCCCCCTCCCGCGCCGCGAGGCCCCACCGTCCCAGACGAGGACTTCTTCAGCCTCGTCCTCCGCTCGCAGGCCAAGCGCATGGACGAGCAGCGCGTCATCCTACCCTCCGACCCCGCGCCCGCCCACCTCAACCCAGACTGAGCCGGGCCGTGGACCCACGCGTCTCCGAAGAGGGAGGACTTTAGGACCCAGGTGCTTACGAAGCTCCTCAGTTTCTCACGGACAGCAACAAAAACGCTTCGCTCAGTTCTTTTGAGAAATACATAAAGGAAATGGGGCAAACTAAAAAAATCCAGAAGACATGTTTCCGAAGTGTGTAGTGGAGTGGTGTCTGTTTCACTGCATAAAGATGAAGGACTGTTACGGGCCATCAAAGACCTGATCTTGGATCAGCCTTTCCAGGACCCCCCTAACCCATTTTAACGCATAACAAATGTTGAGTGGAAACATGAGTGAAAGATTAAGCACCAGAGCGTGGAGTCAAAGAACGTTTAAATTATGAGTGAGAAAACCGATCTGTTGAGCTGAGGGGAAACTCGTTCTTTGGTAGATGTTTGGAAGGATTGTCTGCTGAATTACAGGGGGGGGGCTAAGACAAAACCACCATGTCATCCTCAGGGTTTGAATACTACACACTGATGTTTGTCTTTCTCCATATTTCTTTATATTATTTTGTCCTGAGGGGTTCCTGGCTGAGGAAAAAGACATTCATGCAATTTTTGGATTATGGTAGATTTTATGATTTCATGTAATCAGGGATAATCTTTCTCCCGTAGTATTTTTGACTTGCTTTATGTTGTTTCTCAAGTATGTTTACAAAGTCTGTACACAAGTAATATTCTTGGAGACTGGAGAAGAAAATAGTTGCTTGGAAAAAAATTTTAGCTAAAAAGTTGATGGAAAAAGGTATATTTGCGTATGTATTTTAACATCGTCTTTTAGGTGGTACAGAGAAAACTGTAATGGAAACCCTGACCATCGGACATAAAAAAAAATCTTTTATTATTTCATATGCTTTCCTGGAACAGAAATTGAATTCTGAAGTAACTGTTTTACTATTCATTTGTATGTTTTTCACTTCACTGGAAGAATTCTGGGACATGTAGTTTTCATTAGTGTAGTTTTCATTAGTGTAGGTGCTGAAGACCCACCCTGAGTGAGGCTGACCAGGAGACGTATTCGTGTAGCCAGCAGTACAGACGAGCTGAAGGCCACCGTCGAGACAGTTTGGACCTCAGTAACATCTCACCAGCGGTGCAAGCTACCTGCCCCTGTGCCCCGGTGCAGAGGGTGAAAGAACCCCCACCAAGTACTGAGTGTACAAACGAACAAGGTCTTCAGAAGCTGTCACAGCTCTGTATTGTACATCCTTTTCTGTACTATGCACCATTTACTGTTTGATAAAATGTTTGATATAAAATTATTACCTTTTTTGAATTAAATTATGAACTACAATGAACTTTGACGCTATTTTATTATATATATTTTTTTAGGGGTGTGTTTGCATTCTCTCTGCCCAAGCACGCGTACACAATCAGAAAGAGATTGGGGTGTTTTTCTGTGGGACGTGATGTACTTGGTTTTTGTTATATCATCTGTGAGTGGTGCAATGTTCCCTCTCTCATGAATAACCACATCATAGCAATCGTACACATCTAATTTGGTGCTTTATAAACAACAAAAAAAAAATGAAATGTAAGATGAATGAAGAAATTGGCATATTGCTAAACAGTATGACATTGAAAGGTAAGTAAATACTAAATTGCAAACTGAATAAAATTGTGTACCCATTTGATGTGAACTACATGGAAAATTGTATGAAAAGGTATGAGGTAACAACCGTAATTGTTCCTGTATTACTAGGCAGAGACACCATGATTTCCCTCAGACATTTTACCAAAATCTCTATGTACTGATACTCTATGTACTGACACAGATCGATGTGAGTTTTCTTGCAGTTCAAACTGAATATGTTCCCATGGGGCACGCTAGGGGGCGCCGGTCGAAAGGGCTTTGGCCACGCTGTTCTTTCAGGCAGACACAGGAAGGTGAAAGCCATTTACCCGCACCTGAAAAATACACGCCACGGCGGCGGAGAAGACGTGGGCGAGCGTGTGAGAATGAAATGGAGGAGACCGAATGAAGGTCTTCGCCATGCCGTGTGCTGCTATACTGGCGTGTCCTGAGTTCCATAAGCGCACTGCGGAGGTCATGAGCGGTAATGTCCGCTAGGGGGCACTGTACCCCTCGAAATCAAATACTGGGGACACAGATTCACATTTCTTAGCACAATTTGACAGAATGGAGCATATCTAGGGTTGATGGATTTCTGCATCGATTACAAATAAAATCTGATCATCTAATTCACTAATACATTCTACCTAAATTAACAGCTCACAAACAGTTGTGCTTTTCATCTTTCATTAAGCACATTCAGTGAACAGAGCAGGCTAGAAAAAGTGAATCATTAACCTGAACCTGTAATAAACACCTTTAGCAACGGTCATCGCCATCATTTTCTGTAGCTGATTGTTTTATTGTAGCTATAGGTTTCATAAATTCTCTCGTCACACAACCAGCTCGCCCGTGTGTCTATGTGCACAGGAATGAAGAATAAAGTTGAGAAAAGTGGAGACGTTTCATTGGGTAGGTTGAGCACGGCATGCGAATGGTTATATCGTGGCTTCAATAATATATTTAAAAAATAAAAATGTATTCATGTATGCCATATGTCAGCATACTGCTTATTTTATATAGTCGGTTATAGGTTTCTGATTTCATATTATTTCACAGCGAGCAGGTACTAGGAAGGCGTCTTACGTCGCCCTCTACTGGACAGTCTTGGTTTATGTTTTATACGGGATGGGAGGAATCTTGGTCCGTGAAAAACCTGCCGTGACATTTGTTTCCTCTGCGCCAACACAACTGCACGGTGTGCTGAAGCTTTGCCAATGACCAGCTAAATGATTTATGTCTCACTACCAATACATAATACCTCCAAAGTCTTATGCTCATAACAAATATTGTGTTTATTTTTCTTGAACAGAATTAGAAAATATTAATATATTTTTTCAGAGTTTAAGGTTAAAGTATAAAAAATTAGAAGTCACAACACAAATCTTATTGGGTCAAATATACACAATAAAAATGAAATATTTTGTTCAAGGAAGTGAGCCAACCCTAAAATATACTGTTTAACTGTCTCCACCTATGGCTATAATTAAATTACAGAATAAAATTATATCTCTATAAGTTTGAGTCAAATCTGGCTGCAGTGTTTTCTACCGTTTGAGTTGTAATTCATCTTTACTGGAGAGCAGATCCATGTGATTTGGTGATGTATATGGGACTACTGTGTAGGAAACGTGAACAAAACGTTTTACTGGAGGCACATGGAACTAGCTTTGGCTTCAGAAGGAGTGCAGACATTAACTCCAGGAAGACGCCACTCGCCTGTTCAGCAATATAGACGTTCCTGTGGTCCTCTAACCTCTCATCTCCAGCCCTCGAGTGAGAACTGTGGTGGAGGTTTTGTGCGGCTTTGACAAGTGCAGAGAGCTCAGCGCATGTGATGTCTGACTTCACATGAACATCAAGAAAGGAAACGTGTGTGAGTGTGTGTGTGTGTGTTTATGTGAACTTCTTGATGAAGCGCAGTTTGAAGTATGCTATGCCGAGGAAGATGATGGTCATGGAGCCCAGTGCGACGTGATTCTGCCACAAGCCCCAGGTGGAGTAGTCGATGCCCTGCTCCGTGAGGAAGTCCACTCCTGAGGTGCAGCTGCAACACATTAGAGCATTAGTCACGTCTTCCAGTTATATTAGGCAGGAAGATGCAATGAGTGGTTTATCAGGTCAAGTGGGGTTAAGGGCTAGGGGATTGTGCTGTATGTACTGCGTGCGTGCGCGCGCGTGTGTGTGTGTGTTTTCTTACTACTTACACAGTGACGTTTGCCCCAGTGGTATTTTGTCTTGGAAAAGTGGCAGGAAGAGGACGTGTGTCACAGAAATCCAGCCCAACAAACTCATTCACCTGCAGAGCCTGAACACATCACCACCACCACCACCATCAACACCATCGTCCAGAATTGGCTGATAATTAAGTGAAGATTAAGCCCTGTGGTAACATAGGCAACAACCAATGCAAGATAAATGATGAACTAAGGTCAATTTTAAAGAACTGTGCTTATTATAGAGATATGAACACTGAGAGGTATTAGAAGGAGTGTTCCTCTGAGGTTCCTCTGAGCAACAGAGTAGGCGGCTTCTCCAGAACTTACAGTCAAGCCATAGCGGGGGATGCTGAAGTATTTAAACCAGTTCAACCAGTCTGCAATGCTGGGTAAATTCACCAACAAACCTGAGAAAATCTACACACACACACACCCCAAATAGAACAAAAAGAGGAATGTGCCATTTTGTTTTATTAATACTTTTTTAATGTTAGTGAGAGGGAGGGAGGGGGAGAGGGAGAGAGAGAGAGGGAGAGAGAGAGAGGGAGAGAGGGAGAGAGAGAGAGAGAGAGAGCGAGAGCGAGAGCGCATGTGTGTAATGTTGACGTGTCCTCACCATCATGAACACAAAACTGATGGTCATGAAGATGTTGGCAACAGCTACCACAGACTGGTCAGCAGAAATAGCCATCGTCATGGCAGTTGCTGTGTATGCCGTCATGGCAACGGAAAGCATGAAGGTGAAAAATGCCCCAGCATCTGGTTTGTAACCTGGATCAGAATAACAAATGTTCAAGCAGATTGAAATGCTTTAAAACAAAAAAAGATTACAAACCTTTACAGTAACAGAGCCAATAATGCACAGTGTTTTAATCTTTAAAGAAAGTGTTAGTATGTGCATGTTTGAGAATAATGCTGCAAAAAATGTGTGTGTGTGTGTGTGTGTTACCTATCATCCAGTAGGCAACACAGCTGAAGAATATGGCAGGAACAGTGCGTAGTGTGAGAATATCAGAGAGGATCTTACTAAGGAAGTACACTGATACTCTGTAGTAACCACTAACATACTCATGTCTGTAGAGAAATGAAGAATACTGTGTTATTCATTGATTTTTACAACCTTGTTAATTTTAACAAAAAAAAGTTGATTTATTTATACAGTTGTGATCAAATGTATTCAACCCCTAATTGCTGTGAAGGGTTTTATGGAATTCAGTGCACATTTGTAATTGTGTTCATAATGAAATCTTACAAGGACTTGTTAAGGAACTAAATGCAACTAAAATAGCATCAATTGTTTTTGTCATAAAGTATTAAATGGCCTTTTTGTGATTTCTTCATTGACACAATTATTCAACCCTTTACGACTACCACTCCTAAGAACAGAGGTTCATTCTAGTGTTTTCAATCAGGTAGTAAAAACACCTGTGGATGTCAATGAGCAGCAATCAAGCATAGTAAGCACCAATTAGGCAGATTTAAAAGAACTGTGATACTCAGCTCCTTCTAGACATCTACTGGTGTGTTTACAAGCGTGGTTCTTCACAAGAATGGCAATGGATATAAAAAGATTGCGAAGTTGTTAAATATTCCAAGAGACACTATCGGAAGTATCATTCGCAAGTTCAAGTTAAAGGGCACAGTGGAAACGCTACCTGGTCGTGGCAGAAAGAAGATCCTGACCGTGACTGCTGTGCGTTACCTGAAGCGTAATGTGGAGAAAACTTAGCGTGACTGCTAAGGAACTGAAAAAAGACCTGTCAGATGTGTGCACCAAAGTTTCAGCTCAGACAATAAGGCGTGCACTGCATAACGAAGACCTCCATGCCAGAACACCCAGGCGCCCTTGCTGACTCCGAAGAAGAAGAAAAGTCGACTGCAGTATGCCAAAAGTCATGTGGACAAGACACAAAAATTTTGGCACAGTGTACTGGTCAGATGTTTGGGCCAATGGACCAGCGCTATGTTTGGAGGAGGAAGAACCAGGCTTATGAACAAAAGAACACCTTGCCTATTGTGAAGCATGGCGGGGGGTCAATTATGCTTTGGGGCCGTTTTGCTTCTAATGGTACAGGAAAGCTTCAACGTGTGCATGGTACCATGAATTCCCTTTAGTACCAGAGGGGGGAGAATATGATGGAGTCAGTCACAAACATGCAGCTTGGGAGACGTTTGACCTTCCAACAGGACAATGATCCGAATCACACATCCACGTCCACTAGAGCATGGTTGAAGATGAGAGGCTGGAACATTCTAGAGTGGCCATCACAATCACCAGACTTAAATCCAATTGAGAAAAGAAGGCAGTTGCAGCGCGCAAGCATAAGAATGTGACTGAACTGGAGGCTTTTGCCCATGAAGAATGGGCTAAGATACCCATAGGTCACTGCAAGGCACTTGTGTCAAGCTATGTTTCACACTTGGAAGATGTCATAACTGGAAAAGGATGTTGTACTAAAAATAATGCCACTAGGGTGTTGAATAAAACTGATAATGATGTGAGCACAGAAGAGACATTTGTGGTTATTTCATCATAAATATTATGTTATATTTGTCTAATGTACAAGTGCCTCTTTGATATAAATAAGATGACTGAAATGTCAAACTGACCAAGACTTTTTCAGTGGGTGTTAAATAAATTTGATCACAACTGTATATACCAGGGGTGCCCACAAGTTTTCAGCTTGCGAGCTACTTGTAAGATGACCAAGTCAGAAAGATCGACCTATTTATTTTTTAGCGGCGTGTGTCAATCGTTGACGGTGGGTGGGGGGGTTGCGTGTGTCAAACCCTAGACGTCAGATTGGTTACCATGTATGTCAATCAAAATACAACCGTCAGTGCAGATGGACGATAGCCTGTCATTCATCCACTACTTTTTAATGTCATGCGATCTACCCACACTTCCTTCGCGATCGACCGGTAGATCGCGATCGACGTAATGGGCACCCCTGGTGTATATATACACACACACACATACATACATACATACATACATACATATATATATATATATATATATATATATATATATATATTGTGTGTGTGTGTGTGTATATATATTTGTGTGTGTGTATGTTTTTCCTCTCTACTCACAGGAAGAGTTTACGTTCCGTGATGAAGAGTTCGGCAGAAGACAGAGAGCTGAAGCACTGGTTAGTGGTGATGAAGAAGAGAGAACCCATCCTAAAATTAGAGACTGATTTAAATAAACATAATATATACACATAACCAGTTACACACACACATGCATGCGCTCACACACATACCCAGTTACACACACACACACACACATGCACAAAACAGCTGTTGTGTATTTCCCACCTGTTTTGAATGCCACTTGATGTGTTGGAAACACCAAAAAAGATCGCACCAACAATCAAAGCTAAGAAAACGGTGACTGCTATCTGTAAAAGAGAATAACTGCCAATCAATGTATCACACAGTTCATTAGGCTCCTCCCATAGTAATTCTGTTTCTTATTCTAGAGTTGGATCAACTCAACACTCCACTTAACCAGGACACATGGTCTCTGCTACTGCACCTCAGAGAAACACCGTATGACTAATGAATCTCAGTGCATTCATCCGTGAGTCCATACGCTGGTTTAACGTGAAGTACACAGTAAACAGCAGTGGTAGTGCGTTTGCTCATGGAGTTTCGCGTGATGTGGGCGATATACTGTATGGTGCTAGCACATCTGCTCATCATTTGCATACGAGATTAGTGATTCATAGAACCTCTCTATGAATGACAAATTCATCTATGACAAATGTACTTAAAACACCGGTCCAGACAGGTTGGACGGAGCACACTCGGAGGCACACTCGCATCGGTATCAGCAGGAGGAAATGAAGACGTATGAGACAAGCTTGACAAGGTGTTGCACGTTTACCGTTTAGTTCTATGAATCAGGGGGTTGTAATCTACCATGTTCTAGTTATGCCAACCATGGTACAAACTAAACAGTCTGGGTTCCACCGAGTTCATTAACTCTGGGTGCAATAAAGTGAATGATTCGGCGCTGGCCAATTAAAAATGCCCTGTTTTCTATGAAACACGACTACAGCTACTGTTTATCACAGGATGTGGTGGTGTTGTTTGCGTGAGATCAGGCAGGCGGCTGACCTGTGCAACGGAGGTCTGTGGGTTCAGCATGAGGTTGCGGAAGGTCCGTTTGAGCACCCATTTGAACTGGTGGGTGAAGGAGGTGTTGTAGGTGACGGTGCGGATCTTGGGCTGCCCGTTGCAGTGGCGGCCCTGAGTGATCTTCTCCAGCTCCTCCTTGGTCTCCCTGTGGAGGGTGGAGGTCTTGTAGGCCTCCACCAGGCGCTGCTGGATGCCATGATGGAGCGTGCCGTCCTGAACACCGTCCAGCTCTGGAGGACATGCACGCAATAAATAAATAAACCACACCTACTACACGTGCGGGCCTTCATAATAAAAGAATGAGTGTGAAGAGAGAAACAGAGAGAGATATATCTATGGAAGAGAAGAAATACCCTCGCTGTCCTGTGGTTTGCTATCAGAATAAGCAGTGGAGTCTCCGTTGATGACATCCAGGAAGAAGTCAGCAGGGTTGTTATGGGGTTCACAAGTGAATCCTGGGAAACGGAGTCCTCAACATTAGAGCAACTGGCATGGCTTATTTGCAGCTGGAGAAATCCTGCCTACATACTGAAACTGACAGCTAGCTTCTCATTCCAAAAGCAGCATGTTCAATCAACATTGCTGCTATACTCGCCATAACGGGCAATAATGCGTCTCCATTTCATTGAGTAGAAGATCGTAACGGATCCGTGTTTAAAAGTTCACCACAGGTTTCGAATTACTGAATTTACCGAGTTCACCCAAATGGACACAGCGCATGGACACAACACACGGTCACGGCGTGCGCAGACGCGGTGGGTGCGCAGACGCGGTGCGTGTGCCCACCTATGTCGTTGAAGTAGTCCAGAGCGCTCTGTGCGGGGCCGTGGTAGACCAGCCTGCCCCCAGTCAGCAGCGTCAGGTTGTCGAAGAGGCGGAAGATTGAGAAGCGCGGCTGGTGGATGGACAGGATGATGGTTCGGCCATGGCTGGACATCCTGCCAATGAGAAACAATTCCCACTATATATACACGTTTGTTGGGGGGGAGGGTGTGTGTGTGTGTGTGTGTACGTGTGTGTGTGTGTGTGTGTGTGTGCTGGGGAGGGTGTGTGTGTGTGTGTGTGTGTGTACCTCTTCAGGAGTGACAGTACTGAGTTAGCTGTATTGGCATCCAGTCCTGTTGTAGGTTCGTCCAGGAAAAGCACAGAAGGATCGATGATGAGTTCCATCCCAATGTTTGTCCTCTTCCTCTCACCCCCTGAAATCCCACGAATCAGCTGTGTCCCCACCTATCACACAACCAATCACAGACCATTAAAATTCCACCCTGCAACAGGTAAATATTATTGTTGATAAATACATAAAAAAACCTCATTCATAAGAACTTAAATTTGTTGTATTAAAACAAACACACAATTATTGTAAAGAATTTGCAGCAGTAATGTGTCTAAATCATTAGTCAGCAGGAACGTGTCTGCATGTGAATGAATCCTAACCATGAGTCAGCAAGATATTTTATCCAGTTCACTTAAACAGGAAGACTGTGTGTACGTGTGCGGTCTACCCGTGAGTCAGCAACTTTAGTCAATCCCAGTTCTTGGATAACTCGTTCCACTTTCTGCTCCTTCTCCTTCTGACTGATGGACATTGGAAGCCTCAACGCCGCTGAGAAACGCAAATTCTCTCGCACGGTTAACGTTCCCATAACAACGTCATCCTGTAGGAAGAATAAAAAATAATATTTGTGGAAGTGGAATATGCGTCCCTGTCAAAAGTCCCACACACTGGAGTGGAACTGGACCGCGGCCATTTTAGCATGTTCATGTGCCAGTCAGAACCAGATTTGACCAGTCATGATTGATTAGTCATGGTTATAAGCTACAGTGAGTTTGGTTTAAGTAACGCTACGGAGGCTGACAACAGCTGTTTCATTTACAGCGTATTGTAGGACTGGAGATACTTCCACTTTCGAGCATTGGAAAATGAGCGATCAGCGTTATTCTGCATGGACTGAGAAGATGATAACGGCTCTTTCTGGAACCTGGACAGAATGGGTGTCTACGCAAGTTCAGTGTGAGAAAGGAGGAAGCATGAATCAGACAACTAAGACAATAAATTAAAGATCAGCAGGCACAGAGTTCAGTGTATGTGTGTGTTGGGGAGGGTGTGTGTGTGTGTATGGGTGTGTGTATGGGTGTGTGTGTGTGTATGGGTGTGTGTGTGTGTGTGTTGGGGAGGGTGTGTGTGTGTATGGGTGTGTGTGTGTGTATGGGTGTGTGTGTGTGTGTGTTGGGGAGGGTGTGTGTGTGTATGGGTGTGTGTGTGTGTGTGTGTATGGGTGTGTGTGTGTGTGTGTTGGGGAGGGTGTGTGTGTGTGTGTGTGTGTGTGTGTGTATATGGGTGTGTGTGTGTGTATATATGGAGTTACCTGTACAACATATCCAGAAAGACATTTGAAGTTGGGAGGCTGTGGTGCCCCATCGATCAGCACCTCTCCAGACAGCCCAGTGGGATCTTTCCTCGCGGCCAGCACATCCAGGAAGCTTCATACGATGAAAATGCCAAATCACCACCTCATCTCATCTATCTCTCCTCCACATAACAGGTAGAATTAAACTACCAAACCACCAGTGGTGGTTCTAGGGGGGAGCAGGGGGTCAGTGCCCCTGTCACAACACATCATTTTGTGAATGTCGATAAAGTGGCAGCAGTATCGCCAACTTAGCAACTACAATTTTCGGATAAAAACACTCAAACTGCATCTTAAAAACGAGAACAGACACTCTCTAAAACACACACTCAAGTACACTGACACACAAAAACAAAGCACGAATGCTTACGACGATTTCCCGCTTCCGGTGGCTCCTAATATGGCATTCAGTCCAGGTTTCATGATCCCACTAGATAAAGAAGGACAGTTGGTAATTATTGACTTTAATTGTTAAATAAAGGCCATTTACTCCATTTATCAGAGTACTTTAATAAAGGATACCTTAGAAATTCCATTAACATCAGCAGTGACAGGATACCAATTCTCTACCAATTCTCAAAACGCGGCATGTTTTGCACAGTCAGCTTATTTCAAACTTTGATTGGAGTTTAGAATGCAAATATGCCTTGTCATGGTTACAGAAATCCCTGAGTCATGTCAGGGCTGGCCTTTGCTCATTTTATTGCTTACTAGGTCACGATATTTCTTCCTGCAATGTCATGAAGAGCAGGGAAATGTCATCAACTTCCTAAATAACCACACACATACACACACACACACACTAATTTCTGTTCTTTTTTCTCACATGTAATTTATTTAATTAACTGTAGTTAATAGATATTAATGTTTTACAAGCACTGAATATAACACTTTGTGTCAGTGAGCGATCCCTTATCTGAAGGTGTTAAAGGCTGGAGTCCAGGGCTGGAATGTTATTTGTTTAAACTGTCCAGATCAAGTGTTTAGGGTTGAATTTTCCTTTTAAATCTGCATTCCCACTAACCTATTGAAGGCAAATGTTTTTTCTTGTTTGATATCTTGCTGCTCTGTTGATTGTTTTGTACAGACTCCATTGTTTTACATCCACTTTCATCTCAGACAATGGGTTGTTTATGCGTGTATTCAATAGTAGGAGTCGTACAGAAACATCAGTGATTGTTCAGGAGCAAGGTTCAGTGAAGAAAGGGTGTGTATAACTGGATGAGTGTGTCTTGTCGTGTACATCTGTGATTCCTATGAACTGTATATATACATCCATGTGAGAAATAGGTCACTTGTGTTTGTTTTTTCATTAGTGTTTGTTTAATTTTGTTTGGTTTGGGTAAGCTAGTTTCTTCTTCCTCTCCTCCTACTCCTCTTCCTCTCTCTCTGCCAGGCCTCAGGCTGCCATCTAATCATCAGAATCCTACACACTTCCTTTCCACCGTTCATTCACATCCTTTTCCATGGGCACTCCCAGACCAGACCAAAAAAGTGTCACGTCCACATTTCACACTCCCAGACCAAAAAAGTGTTACGTCCACATCACTGCACACTCCCAGACTAGACCAAAAAAGTGTCATGTCCCCACATTTCACACTCCCAGACCAGACCAAGAGGTCCATGTCCACATTTCATACTCCTGGGCCGAACGGACTCCCACTGTGATCTAAAACAAGATCCTTCCTCACTTCATTATACTGATCTAAATCCAGATCCATCTTCGTCATTATAAACAGACCCTTACTCACATTCTATTCTGCTAGCACTCCGTTATCAGGCAGGACTGTGGCGTTCACACACCAGTGAGTGCAGGTAGTCCTGTCCCCAATGCCAGTTTAACGTGACTTTACGACCAAATCCTGCCTGCAGACTCGAATCCAATGACTGACCTCAGATCAGAGTAAAAGTTTCAACATCGCCAACACGTGGAAGACGTGTGTGGTCTGTGTTGTGTCCCCCACTGCCTTGGCGAGTCATTTAGCCGTATGATTTCTTAATTTTAGATATTTTTTTTAGTAAACTCACTTGAGATCGATGAGGATGTCTTTGTGAGTGACCTTCCTTTTGCAGAGAATGCCGCTCCTGGTGTCGACGCGGTAGTGGATGTTGTGGAAGCTGACCGTAGCCCCGCGGAGAGAGGCCGACCTGCGCGCTCCGTGCTTACCATTCCCCAAGTCCCCGACACTGGGGAGATGGGTGCTCTTCTCCGACATCCCGCTATTAAAACCCTGAACACGTTGGGTTTATAATTAGATTACTGCCTACTAACTCCCTCCACATTGTTTTGATCATCAGAGCGATCATCTTTCTAGGACTAACCAAACTTCCAACGACCAATATGCTCTCGAGCCAACATTGCAACCCAACCTTGAATTAATTAAATGCCTTTTTCTCTTTTACTGCGAAAGCAGCACATTCCGTTGGTTTTAAAAGATGCAAATATACGAACTCCGTTACAGCATGTCAAAATGTTGCTCACGTCCTGTTAACGTGTTCTAATAAGAATCCTGTGATCTGTTTCCAAAGGACCTATTTTCACTTATTTCCAACACTGTAATCTACATATCCACACAGAAACACTAGAGATGTCCTTCAGCTAATAAATAAAATCATTAACGCCTTGATAACCTTTAAGTCTTGGCTGAGTTACCAGGAGTTGCTTGCTACAGTTACCAGTCTTCCAGGGATAAAAAAACACCAAACTACTAATCCTGGTATCAGTATAAATACTTCTTGATTTATTTCTATTTTTTACTTGACTACAAAAATAACTCTAGTATTATCTGCTAGTATCTGCAAAAATACTTACCGATATTCCGGTTTCTGTTCGCGGAGTTGACTGCCGTATCCTGAAGAGGTTTCAGATGTTTAATGTGAGGCTGAGTGTCTGTACAGCTGGTGTTTGGTAACACCCGCACCACGGTGTGACCGCACACGTGTTTCACATCTCCACCTGACACAAGAACCCGTCCAAGATGCGCCTTGACCTCTCAGAAACTACGGCGATATATTCTTGTAGTTTGATCTTCTTTTGAGTACTATGCCATAAAATATACTCTTATGAAATCAGACTTTATTTAGGTCAATCGCCATAATGATTTTTATTGTTTTACTAACTGACCGGCCGCGGTTCTTACACAACGTCTCGTAACCACAGTTGTCCGTCAGCGTGACTGAGGTTTGTGTTTACTGAGCGGTGCTGTGTTCTGGACTCTGCTCCCATAAACCTTATCAGACTCGTCTCAGTGCATCAGCAGAGATGTCCGTGAGGGTGGGAGGTGTGGGGGAAGGAACACCTTTTTTGTTATATAATATATATTATTATATATAGGGGAGACTATATAGGGGAGACCATGTAAGGTTGTAACTCTTTTTGCTTCAGAACCTGTAACTCACTGAATTTTTTAGCTAGTTCTCAAAATTTTATACAAAGTACACACATTTGTTTACTACAAATGGCACCAATTTAAAACTCAATTCAAATATCACAGCCCTCGTGAGTTGATGTCAAATACATGGTGTTCCCTTGTTACAACCTACCCCACTACCGGGGTAGATTGTAAAACATGCTGGGGTAAATTGTAACAATAGACAAAAGAAGCAAAAACAGAGGCCACACCATGCAATATGCTTCAAAAATAGTTTTTTGGAATAAAATAATAAAATAACAATCCAGAAAAATGTCTCTCTCTGTGTGACTGACCATAACTCATTTCCACTTTCTGTTTTATTCAGGTGTGTTTGTGTGTGTGTAAATTAGTGTACTAGAACAAACTTATTTAACAATATGTATGCTTAATAAACACTAATACAATGTACCTGTGTAAAGAACATGTAGGTCAAATAGACAATGTCTGTCTGTGTGTGTGTGTGTGTGTTACATGGCAGATGTGCTTTCACAACTGATCTGACTGACTTGTCCTTTTTTGTGACCTCATCAGATGCTTATTTTAATAACATTTGCAGGCACACCTCTGTCAGTCTTTCTTTTCCACTGCCAAGGCATTCTGTAAAATTATTAAAATCAATTAAGTCTTCTTAGTTGTATGTAAGGTGATGGTTTTAATACTGTTTTAAACTGTGTTACAACCCACCCCACCCCTGTCAGCCATTGTTTAACTAGCTGTATTAGCAAGGGGATTTGAAATTAACTGGGGAAAAATGCATCACAATTTACCTGAGAAACTACATATGGTTTTATCTGCAATAGTATAAGTACTAAACAAAATATAGTATTGATTCAGAAATTTCAGTTTTATATATATATATATATATATATATATATATATATATATATATATATATATATACACACACACATATATATATATATATATATACACGCATATATATGTGCGTGTGTGTTGAAAGCAGTTAGGAGTTTGCATCTTACTCAAACAGTGAAAAAGTGAATATTCTAAATTAACCTCATCATCATACTAGCAGCAGTATGTTAATTTAAAGTACATACACCTAGACAACCCAACTCCACAACACTGAGATCATGATAAAGGCACTCTCGTCCTTCTCCTAACTTAAGATTCAGATAAATAAAACAGGTTTATGTTGCTGTATTTAGTAAGAATGGCAACAGTGGCATCGCAGACACACAGAACCTCCCTGCATGCTCGTTCTGTCTTCAACAATTGACGGACGCTGCTGCAACTCCCTGTGGACACGTGCGCTGGACGATTTCCTCAACAGGAATAAATACATTAGCACATGCAGCCACATACAAACCTTCTTTGCAGGCTGGAGCCGTTGAACAGATGAACAGACTGGAAAAGGTAAATCTTCAGAGTGAATATTCCCCCACTGATCATGCCAGATCCAATCAGAATTAGGGTTTTTTTGGCCAAGTACACAGACACAGGAAGTTTAATTTAGCCTGTTGGTAACTTTTAAGCAGTACACACAATACACGATATACAGATTGTGTACAAGGCCAAAAATATACAAAAAGAACCAGTCTGTGGAATGGTGTTATCATCAGTAGTGAGTGAAGCTGTAATCTAAAGCACTGGACTATACATTACTGTAGGTGTGATGCACTGCATCATGGGTATTAGAAAAAATAGAGAGCAAAGCAGTTGGTACTAGTAAGGATATCTGATGTTTGATTTGTGATATTTGCAAAGGCACAAAATACAAAGCTGTTAAATTGGGCCTGGTGTATTAGTGCAGCACTGCTCTTAAATCTGATGCTGGCAGATTTAGGAAGATGAGATGAGGATGGTGTGGTTGACTGTCAAAGAAAAATCAAGATGAAGGAAAGGTTGGTAGCTTTTGTAGCATGAACTTTCTCGGCGGTTCCTGTTGAATGTGCAAGTTTATTGCTAGACTGGAGCTGGTTCTGAGTGAGGAAGAGTGACATTTGATAATTTACTGCTCATGCAAGAACTTTTGAGAGAAAAAAATTCATGATATCAGTCTTTAATTGATTATGTCAGTTGTCATGTGTGGCCATCTTTAGGACTGATACAACCCTGACAATCTGGAATGCAATAGGGCCGTGTTCAAAAGATAAGGAGTTGCTGAGATAAATGGAAGCAAATCTCTTGAAATTTTCTGGAATCGAATTGAAGGAAGTGGATCCAGCCAACATGTAGTGGGGTTGATGGAAGTCATGAGTTGAAGGATTGTGTCTATGGCGAGATGAGGAAGAATCCAGATCTAGATATCTAGATGTTGATCATCTTCATAGGTAACAGAGGAGGCAAGAATAAGAGGATAAAGGAGAGAAAATACTGATGAGGTTGTGTGGATCAGATGATTCCAATTTTGTTCTATAGTAGGATGACTGTAGATGTTACGTCCAGTGAGAACTTGTAAAGGAAAGATTCATACAGGCCAAGGTCTCAAGTATGTGCATTGGGAAAGGCTGAGAATTATTTTGTGGATGGAACTTTTGGGTGATGCCATATGGGTGGTGTAATGCCCCCACCCCCTTCAAACGTCATTGGAGTGAGTACTAGAGGAACACATGGTTATGGGGCCCTGGGCACACACAGGGGAGAAGGCATGCTGACTTTGTATCTGCACATTTGGGCCCCTCAAGGAGTTTGGTGGGGATTGGTGTCCTATTATGGACACTTTGGAATTTTATGGCCAGGATTACTTTCCTATACCTGGTGATGGTGTAAAACAGTTTCAGCCTGTTGGACAAGGTCCACTAAGTATTTAGGCTTTTCTGCATCATACTTTATCCCACTTTCAGGTTGGTGTTTCTGTATGCCAGCTAACAGTTTTCGGTGGACATGGACGTCAGCACTGGGGGTCTCACCCTCATTCATGTGCCACTTCCTTCAGCCTCAACAATGGTGGGCATGGATCATTCTGCAATAAGATGTAAATCACTGAACATTCACCTAGACATCTATGATGCTGTGTGCTTTTAATCATCATTCCCATCAGTGTTTGATATGTAATTTGGACTCCAGCTGTGAGACAATTGTCAAAGTGTCATTTTAGCGATTTAGCTGTTAGAAACTAAAATAATTACATGAAAGGCACACTAACACTAACAAGTGCTTGTGTGTGTAACATTTTGGCATGAACTATGACACCATAAAACTGGGTGGAGTCAGTTACAATGAGCCTTCATGTAAAATGAGACAGATAAGGGTGTAATGACACAACCCTATAAATACAGCTGGGCAGAATAACTGACCTCACTTGACTTCTACAACACCAGGTGACATGCAGCAGTTTTAATTGGTCCGAGGTTGCTAAGGTGGGCGGGGCAGAGTGTGACATGGAGTACATCAGAACAGTAAGGGAGCATCATAACCGTGTCACTCATAACTAATGATGGACATAAAGCAATAGCACAATCTTTCTAATAAAGCCAAATATTTAAAACTTTTTCAACACAATGATCACAATGTTGATCATTGTGAAAGCCAATTTAGATATTGGATACTAACAGAATTTAAATCAAAATTGAAATGGATAAAGACGATGGAAGAACATAAGCTCCCTAAAAGATTCACCAGGCCTGGCAGAAGACAGTTGAAAATGCACAGGCTTGATTCAGGGGGCACAGGGATGTTCATTATTAATAAGAACATAATCTCTGATATTTTAACTGTACAGCCCATGTTACACTGCTAAGCCTCCAACTCCTATAATTCCAAAATAATTCCACTTTTTACAGTAGCTTTGTCTGAGGTGGCTTACAACAGACAATGTGCCATTTTTGGTACATTCAAAGCAGATCCGCAGACTAGCAGAATCTGTGGGGAGTGGACAGCCCCCTCTGGTGGTTAGAGTGTGTTACTGTGCCTCAAAAGTAGTTGGATACTGCACTTCAAGCTACTTGATCTAATCGATTTATTGTACATTGTTTCGAAAGCCCTGCTCAGACAGTCACTATTGTCACAACTGGAACTCAAAGACTTATTACACGTATATTAATCACTAAAAATCAGGATTTTTTAAAATTCAGTGACTAATTACTTCCACTGCGGAATACAAAGAGTCTGCGTTAAAATACTTCCAGAAACAGGTGCAATGTTGTCACGACCAGGTTATTTTAAACCATAGACCATTGATTTATTTATGGCGTTCATGTGGCGTCCTATTTTGTGCTGTGGTCAATGCATGGACCAGTTAAAAGCTGAACAGCGATAAAACCGAAATAACACCTACCTGACCTCACCTGTAGTTTTCATACCTGTCATGTTTTTTATTTAAAAATAAGGGAAACTTTACGCTGGATGCTGCGAGCATTGTGCTTGACGGATTTTTCATGACATCGTTCCTTCCCCCGTGAGAAACACTAAAATTGCAGCTACAAATCTTACAAAACGCGCAATTGTGGCCCATCTTACTCTTTTTTAGGAAAGTAAATCCGCTGTCCCATTTTAAAGATATCTTACACGAAGCCTTCACCTTTTTGGTAGGAACACTTTTTCTCTCTCGTTACATTCACCCATCTCTGATTTGTTCGTCGGGTTTGTTGTTCCCGCTGTCCGCACAAATCTCGCGAGAACTGACACTCGGGCTACTGCAGATTGCCACTCTCGCGAGGCTAGCGACATAATTCACTTTGGACACGCACTTGAATGATTTTTTAAAATTATTATATTATAATACGGGAAATTTACAGGAAAATATTAATACGGGAGGACGACGGGAACCTTAAATATCAGAATTAGCAAACGTCCCTAACAGTCCGCACTGTCTACACACGTGACTTAGGTAATAATTACAATGCAAAGTCTAAGTCTACACATGTGTACAAAGAGCTGAAGTGATAATGGACCAGGTTCATTTGAGGTTCATTCCTTCATAAGGAATATATAGTGTTGGTAACCATGTCTTTAAGCGACCTTTCAATAATGGATTCTTCACAGAGATAAAACATGTGACTGTCATGACTGTTACTTCAGTCCAAAACAAACGACCACCTCACCTCCACATGGCACACATGGGACCTAAAGCATATAGCTCAGCGTCCTGTGCTGAGGGGTGACATGGTAGAGGGCCTGAAACTACTCTGTTCTGCTCTGTGCTGACCCATCAACAAAGAAAATGCAGTCAGGGTTATTCAGAGGTTCTTCCTTGAGGTCCAACCTGGGGGAACACAGCATGTTAGTTACAGCAACACAGTCATGTGACTCACCATCATCCTCTGTGGGTAAAGTGTGGCTGGATTAAGAACTCTGCATCGTAGAATGAGGATGTTGGGCATGTCAAGCAACACAGTGTTGTATTTCACCCATCGCTGTGTAGATAAGTGAGATGTTGTCTTCTCAAGAAGCAGATGTGAAGCGGTGTGGGACTAATAAGGTCAGTGTAGAATAGCCCACAATGTCTCTGACGCTGCCATCACTTTCTCTGCTGTGGCCACAGTGCACAGACAAACTGTGCTGGAGGAGGAGCAACTGGGTCCAGCTTACATGAGAAATAATCAGCAGATCTCTGTCAGTCTCCATGTTTCTGTAAGAGAACAGAAGCAGAGGTGTCAATTCCAGGTTCAGAAAGTAAAAGTCCTCACCAGGATTTTGCTCAGGCTGGATTTCCTGGATTTTGTTGATTCCACTAATTTTTACCTGGATTGCACTAATTAGAAAATCTAGCAAGCTTGAGCGAAATCCTGGTGAGGACTTTTACTTTCTGAACCTGGAATTGATACCTCTGAACAGAAGTCATACAGCCGTTCTTCTCATCCACGATCTGTGTGAGGTCGTGTTGGGTCAGGAAACAGGATCAGGGCGTCTGTAAAGCTGCAAAGCCACAGAGGCCTCCTCAGCCTCTGGAGTCCATTGGGCAGCTGATGTGGCTGGTCTGTGGGTCAGAACCTGCAAAGAAGATTCAATACAAGAATATTTAGTGATGAATGAGCAACAGTACAGAACACATTCCTAAAAAAAACATGAGCTGTTGAACAGTTTGAAGTTTGGAGATTTTTGCAGTTGCTTCCGTTCTCGATGCTGCAAGAGTTCTTCCTTCTGCAGAGATGTCATGTCCTAGGAACCCAACTGTGGGCTGTGCAAACTGAAGCTTGATGGGGCTTCACCTTGGCCAAAATCAGGTTTGTCATACATATAGGAACTAGTTATGTATGATGCATTTGAGTTTTGCCTGGCCCAAGACAGGCATACAGCAGGCCTCTGAACTTGGCCCTCTGAACCATTTCACCTGTGCGCTTAACTACTCAATATGCCGTGTTTCCAGTTAGATTTGAGGTATAAAATGATGTTGGATCAGGCTAAAATCAGGTTCCTCTCTTAGGGAGTGATCTGTTCTTCATGATGCATTTGCTATTTCTCTGGCCCACCATCAATAAGGCCTTCAATAAGCCTCTGAAACTGCCCCTTAAATCCATTCACCTAAATGCCCGCTGCTCAGTATGCCATGTTGTGTGCTGGTATTATTTTTTCCGATTCATTTGTGTTTTAGAACGGCATTTCTGTGTTTTTAGTTTTCAAATCTAAGACTATGTTTCCTTACGTTAGAAATGCTGACGAATTCAATCATCATGTACAAATTGCATACAATTGGAACGACTTGAAATAGAAACCATTTTACAAAAGGAATGGTTTCATTATATTTTAATATTTTTTTCTACATTCACAAAATCAGGATGTGAAACAATAACCTCTTAAATGTATGCTCCTACGCTCGTTTGTTTAATCTATCTCTTAAACAAAGTGCGCAGCAAACACGCATCGTGAACACACCCTTTTTGAATAAGGAACCAACTTCAGCTGCCGAATTAGGAGCTGCGAATAAGTAACCAAATGAATCTGAAACTGCGAATAAGTAACCAACTTCAGGGTAAAGGTGAGATGGGTGAAGCCAGATGACTAAACCGAGAGTAAAGAATCAACTTATGAACGCAAGTGTGTCACATACGACGGTGAGTTTATTAACACTTATAGGCTACTGGGAAATGTTACAAATGTTACATTATGTACAAAATATATTGTTTAATGTTCTAACCAGTGTTGTATAAAGTATTAGAGACCCATACTTGAGTAAAAGTACAAGTACTCTATCAAAAAATTGACTTGAGTAGAAGTTGAAGTGTTCTTTAAAAACTTTACTTGAGTAGAAGTACAGAAGTATTCAGCATTTTTTGCACTTAAGTATTGCAAGTAGTTTATTCTAAAATTTATTACCGGTACTCAAGTACTGAAAGTATTGTGTTTTGAATTAATTAAAGAAAGCCGTCAAAGTTTGATTATCAACTGTTTTTATATATCACTTACAAATCAAAGATGTCAAAGACCATAAATACAAGTGTTCTGTATGTACAAACAAGTAGCAACTTAAAATACTGGGCTTAACACTTCGTACACAAAAAACATAACCTATGTCCCGCTACGTCGTAGGTTTGACGCAGATGTACAAGTACAAGAAGTATAAAGGGTGAGCCTACTGCCCTGCGTTTACGCTCAATAAATGCCCATACCCTATAAAACACTACACTATAAAAATGGGCACATGATTAATCAGCATGAAAAGAGAAATGGCTTACTGTTGCTAAAAACACAACTCAGCGTGACATCGCGTTTATGATTGCCAGCTAATGTTAAGTGAATATTGCAGCATGTCATGAACATAATTATGTTAGTTAGCTAAGATATCTAACCTAACTAGCGCTTACTGACGGCTCAAGCTGGTCTGTCTTCTGTGCGTTATATTTGTAACTTACATTGATGTGTTTCTTCAAGTTTGAAGGTGAATTTTTGAAGGCCAATATTTCACCCTCTTTAAGGAGGCAGAGATGGCACTTCATCCTATAGCCCCCATACTGAAACCCCATCTATTTCTGGCCCGCGAGCTGTTTTGAAAGTTTTTTTTTTAATTATTTTTTTCTATCGTGCTATCCGCTCTTATTTTGAAATTGCACATCCCGATCTCAAGATGAGGATGGGGAATGTCTCTATGGCAACAATAAACAGATAGCAGCAACACGTTCGCCAACACCCACAATACTTTACAGAATCTGAAAAGAGTCATGAATCACATGTCTATGAAAAATGTCCTTTTCCTGTAGTGTTACTGAGCTTCTGTTAGCGAGAGACTCATCCTGCAGTGACACCAGGTTCATTATAATCAGTGTTTCAGTGTCCTGCTCCTCCTCTTTATGATGAACTGTTGACAGGGAGCAGAGAGCAGCATCTCCAGTGTCCAGCTGTGTGTGTGTGAAGAAGAACAACTCCATGATGGAGACTCATAACTCCAGCAGTGGAGGAGGAACCTCTGACCCAAAGTGAGGAGCTTTACATTAGAGGTGTCAATTCCAGGTTCATAGATTAAAAGTCCTCACCAGGATTTTGCTCAGGCTTCCTGGATTGTGTTGATTCCACTAATTTTACCTGGATTGCTAATTAAAAAATCTAGCAAACTTGAGCAAAATCCTGGTGAGGACTTTTAATCTATGAACCTGGAATTGACACCTCTACTTTACATCAGCACTTAATCTGAGGAATATTCAGGTTAAATGAGATGTAGTGAAAGATGTAATTACTCCACACTTTCTTCATCTTTATCAGGGTACAGAGAGGACTATCTCCAGTACCCAGTTGTGTGTCTATGAAGAGTGAATCATCTCCAGTACCCAGCTGTGTGTATATGAAGAGTGAATCATCTCCAGTACCCAGCTGTGTGTCTATGAAGAGTGACAAGTCCATGGGTGATCCTCCTGCATTCAGCAGTGGACCTGTGACCTCTGACCTACAGTGAGTGACACATTTACACAGACAGAGATTCTTTCATCAGACTAAAATTCTCTTAAATCTATTTTCTCCATCATATACAATACAGTACTGACATTCTACAAAATTTATAGTTTCCCCACCATATTTTAGGTTTAGGAGAAATCAGGCATCAGACATTTAGGATCATCTACACACACACAGACACACACTTTTCCTCTGTCTTGCATATGTGTGAAATAAATAACATTTTTGTGGATCCTGTATTTAGTACCACTGAATTATCCTTAAACAAACCAGCAACAAAATAATAAAACAAAGAAGCTAGTCTCCAATATCCCTTGAAGAGAATAACAGGTCCCATTTTAGTGTAGATCAACGTTGGTGTACAGTTGATTCACTGTCAAGGTACGGCGGGCCCCCTACTGGTCGCCTCCGTATACAGCGGCAGCTGTCCTGTTGTTGTGGTTGTGATGTTCGTCACTCAGGTGGGCGGAGCCCACGATCCGTCTCACCTGAGGGTCGTTTGTTTGTCTATATATGTCTTTGTACCAGTTGACCGCTGGTCATTATATCCTTCATTTGGATCTATGTCACGGGTTTTTGGTTTGCGCACTTTTCTATTAAACCTTCCATTTTCCCTGAGACTTGGCGTGATCGCTTCCATTTTATTTCGCTCACCCTGCCCATCACAGTCACTCCCCAACATGAAGGTCTCCATGGCTCAGAGGAGCACTAATGTTTATTCATACTGTATATATTAATCAGATACACATTTCCCCTTCTATTCTGTTTACATATCTGCTTTAGATTCTACCACCATTATGTTCAATCATCATGACTTCACATCCCAGTCATTCATATTCACAGGCCCGTCGACAGGGGGGGACAACCGGGTCTGTTGTCCCGGGCCCTAGGGCCAGGGGGGGGCCCATCAAAGAGCCCAGCAATTTATTTTTTATTTAAAGTCTATAATTTTTAAATAATCTTGAAATCTTTCATTAATATAAAATTATGTACTCATAATAAGCTCAATGGCTCAAATATATATGTTTTTTACCTATCTGCATATTTTCCATTAAGTGCATACACCCCCGCCTCCCACTGGAAAATGGTTTGATTCAGCACCGACTGTAGCCGGCCGGTATCCGCCCAACAGCGGGAAATACAGTGGTGGATAGTTAAAGTAAATACAGAAATCTGGAGCGCAGAAAAGAAAGGAAAAACATTTACCTGACGAATTTTAAAGTTGCATTGTGTTCCAGGTTTGAAAAGTGCTGGAATTTAGGGTAAAGTACTTGAAAATGCTTGAAATTTTAACTACTTCGTTTCACAACAAATAGCTGTCTGACTGAACAGTTCTCGTGAATACGTTAAGATTGGGCGTTTTGAAAATAAACAACCATTAAATAATGTGAATAAAAAGCGAATTATTTCGAATCATTTCGAGTATATGTATAAATATTTAACTTAATTAAGTTTAACGTGCTGGGAAAATATTGAAATGGACCTTTTAAAGTGACGTACACGTGCTTTAATTCCACCTTATAAAGGTGTATGAACCCTACAAACCACGCGAAGGTTACAAAATTCGAGAGGTGGCACGACCTTGCGAACCGACAGCGCGCGAGGCCCTCGCGCATGGGCGGAGCCACTGCGATTACGTCATTTTCGCGCGAACCCTCGTGCCGCTGGCCCTGGGGGGGGGGGGGGGGGGGGGGGGGGGGGGGGGGGGTCGGGACATGAATCTTTTCTTTGTCCTGGGCCCCAGCAAGACTGTCACACGGGCCTGCATATTCACATTCATTAAATATGTATTAGGTCCAAATGGGGGTTTTTATCCAAAAAGGTCCCAAAGTTTTATCTGTTTAAAGATCCCCTGATTTGGACCTTTGTCAA